>NW_026113303.1:0-30217 GCF_024323335.1 Lathyrus oleraceus | reverse complement strand
GATGTCTGGTCGTGGTTTCTTTCTTCCCATTCATCGAGAGATGTCTGGTCGTGGTTTCTTTCTTCCCATTCATCGAGTTATGTCTGGTCGTGGTTTCTTTCTTCCCATTCATCGAGAGATGTCTGGTCGTGGTTTCTTTCTTCCCATTCATCGAGAGATGTCTGGTCGTGGTTTCTTTCTTCCATTCATCCGTTGATGTCTGGTCGTGGTTTCTTTCTTCCCATTCATCGAGAGATGTCTGGTCGTGGTTTTTTCTTCCCATCATCCGTTGATGTCTGGTCGTGGTTTCTTTCTTCCCATTCATCGAGAGGATGGGTCGGCGTTTGGTTTATTTCGCAATAATCGGTTTATGTCTGGTCGTGGTTTCTTTCTTCCCATTCATCGAGAGATGTCTGGTCGTGGTTTCTTCTTCCCATTCATCCGTTGATGTCTGGTCGTGGTTTCTTTCTTCCCATTCATCAAGATTGATGTCTGGTCGTTGTTTCTTTTCCCATTCATCGAGAGATGTCTGGTCGTGGTTTCTTTCTTCCCATTCATCGTTGATGTCTGGTCGTGGTTTCTTTCTTCCCATTCATCGAGAGATGTCTGGTCGTGGTTTCTTTCTTCCCATTCATCGAGAGATGTCTGGTCGTGGTTTCTTTCTTCCCATTCATCCGTTGATGTCTGGTCGTGGTTCTTTCTTCCCATTCATCGAGAGATGTCTGGTCGTGGTTTCTTTCTTCCCATTCATCGAGAGATGTCTGGTCGTGGTTTCTTCTTACATTCATCAAGTTGATGTATGGTCGTGGTTTCTTTCTTCCCATTCATCGAGAGATGTCTGGTCGTGGTTTCTTTTTTCTTCCCATTCATCAGAGATGTCTGGTCGTGGTTTCTTTCTTCCCATTCATCCGAGAGATGTCTGGTCGTGGTTTCTTTCTTCCCATTCATCGAGAGATGTCTGGTCGTGTGGTTCTTTCTTCCCATTCATCCGTTGATGTGTGGTCGTGGTTTCTTTCTTCCCATTCATCGAGAGATGTCTGGTGGTGCTTGCTTCTACATTCATATGTTGGAGTCTGCTCGTGGTTTCTTTCTTCCCATTCATCGAGAGATGTCTGGTCGTGGTTTCTTTCTTCCCATTCATCGAGAGATGTCTGGTCGTGGTTTCTTTCTTCCCATTCATCGAGAGATGTCTGGTCGTGGTTTTTTTTCCATTCATCCGTTGATGTCTGGTCGTGGTTTCTTTCTTCCCATTCATCGAGAGATGTCTGGTCGTGGTTTCTTTCTTCCATTCATCGAGAGAGTCATGGTCGTGTGTTTCTTTCTTCCCATTCATCCGTTGATGTCTGGTCGTGGTTTCTTTCTTCCCATTCATCGAGAGATGTCTGGTGGTTCTTTCTTCCCATTCATCCGTTGATGTCTGGTCGTGGTTTCTTTCTTCCCATTCATCGAGAGATGTCTGGTCGTGGTTTCTTTCTTCCCATTCATCGTGATGTCTGGTCGTGGTTTCTTTCTTCCCATTCATCGAGAGATGTCTGGTCGTGGTTTCTTTCTTCCATTCATCGAGAGATGTCTGGTCGTGGTTTCTTTCTTCCCATTCATCCGTTGATGTCTGGTCGTGGTTTCTTTCTTCCCATTCATCCGGAGATGTCTGGTCGTGGTTTCTTTCTTCCCATTCATCGAGAGATGTCTGGTCGTGGTTTCTTTCTCCCATTCATCCGATTGATGTCTGGTCGTGGTTCTTTCTTCCCATTCATCGAGAGATGTCTGGTCGTGGTTTCTTTCTTCCCATTCATCGAGAGATGTCTGGTCGTGGTTTTTTCTTCCCATTCATCCGTTGATGTCTGGTCGTGGTTTCTTTCTTCCCATTCATCAGAGAGATGATGTTGGTCGTGGTTTCTCTTCCCATTCATCGAGAGATGTCTGGTCGTGGTTTCTTTCTTCCCATTCATCGAGAGATGTCTGGTCGTGGTTTCTTTCTTCCCATTCATCCGAGATGTCTGGTCGTGGTTTCTTTCTTCCCATTCATCGAGATGATGTCTGGTCGTGGTTTCTTTCTTCCCATTCATCGAGAGATGTCTGGTCGTGGTTTCTTTCTTCCCATTCATCGAGAGATGTCTGGTCGTGGTTTCTTTCTTCCCATTCATCGAGAGATGTCTGGTCGTGGTTTCTTTCTTCCCATTCATCGAGAGATGTCTGGTCGTGGTTTCTTTCTTCCCATTCATCCGAGAGATGTTGGTCGTGGTTTCTTTCTTCCCATTCATCGAGAGATGTCTGGTCGTGGTCTTTTTCCCATTCATCGTTGATGTCTGGTCGTGGTTTCTTTCTTCCCATTCATCGAGAGATGTCTGGTCGTGGTTTCTTTCTTCCCATTCATCGAGAGATGTCTGGTCGTGGTTCTTTCTTCCCATTCATCGTTGATGTCTGGTCGTGGTTTTCTTTCTTCCCATTCATCGAGAGATGTCTGGTCGTGGTTTCTTTCTTCCCATTCATCGAGAGATGTCTGGTCGTGGTTTCTTTCTTCCCATTCATCGAGAGATGTCTGGTCGTGGTTTCTTTCTTCCCATTCATCGAGATGTCTGGTCGTGGTTTCTTTCTTCCCATTCATTCATAGAGAGATGTCTGGTCGTGGTTTCTTTCTTCCCATTCATCGAGAGATGTCTGGTCGTGGTTTCTTTCTTCCCATTCATTCAGAGATGTTCTTTTCTGGTCTGGTTTCTTTCTTCCCATTCATCGAGAGATGTCTGGTCGTGGTTTCTTTCTTCCCATTCATCGAGAGATGTCTGGTCGTGGTTTCTTTCTTCCCATTCATCGAGAGATGTCTGGTCGTGGTTTCTTTCTTCCCATTCATCGAGAGATGTCTGGTCGTGGTTTCTTTCTTCCCATTCATCGAGATGTCTGGTCGTGGTTCTTTCTTCCCATTCATCGAGAGATGTCTGGTCGTGGTTTCTTTCTTCCCATTCATCGAGAGATGTCTGGTCGTGGTTTCTTTCTTCCCATTCATCCGTTGATGTCTGGTCGTGGTTTCTTTCTTCCCATTCATCGAGAGATGTCTGGTCGTGGTTCTTTCTTCCCATTCATCGAGAGAGATGTCTGGTCGTGGTTTCTTTCTTCCCATTCATCGTTGATGTCTGGTCGTGGTTTCTTTCTTCCCATTCATCGAGAGATGTCTGTCTGGTGTGGTTTCTTTCTTCCCATTCATCGAGAGATGTCTGGTCGTGGTTTCTTTCTTCCCATTCATCCGTTGATGTCTGGTCGTGGTTTCTTTCTTCCCATTCATCGAGAGATGTCTGGTCGTGGTTTCTTTCTTCCCATTCATCGAGAGATGTCTGGTCGTGGTTTCTTTCTTCCCATTCATCGAGAGATGTCTGGTCGTGGTTTCTTTCTTCCCATTCATCGAGAGATGTCTGGTCGTGGTTTCTGTTCCCCCCCCCCTCCCCCCCCCCCCCCCCCCCCCCCCCTTCGTTTTTCCCATTCATCGAGAGATGTCTGGTCGTGGTTTCTTTCTTCCCATTCATCGAGAGATGTCTGGTCGTGGTTTCTTTCTTCCCATTCATCGAGAGATGTCTGGTCGTGGTTTCTTTCTTCCATTCATCGGTTGATGTCTGGTCGTGGTTTCTTTCTTCCCATTCATCGAGAGATGTCTGGTCGTGGTTTCTTTCTTCCCATTCATCGAGAGATGTCTGGTCGTGGTTTCTTTCTTCCCATTCATCCGTTGATGTCTGGTCGTGGTTTCTTTCTTCCCATTCATCCGAGATGTCTGGTCGTGGTTTCTTTCTTCCCATTCATCGAGAGATGTCTGGTCGTGGTTTCTTTCTTCCCATTCATCCGTTGATGTAGGGTTCGTGGTTTCTTGTACAGTCATCCGAGAGATGTCTGGTCGTGGTTTCTTTCTTCCCATTCATCGTGATGTCTGGTCGTGGTTTCTTTCTTCCCATTCATCGAGAGATGTCTGGTCGTGGTTTCTTTCTTCCCATTCATCGAGAGATGTCTGGTCGTGGTTTCTTTCTCCCATCAATAGAGATTTGTAGTCGTGGTTTCTTTCTTACCATCATCTTTTCGATGTTAGTAGGGGTTTCTTCTTCCCATTCATCGAGATGTATGTGGTGTGGTTTCTTTTCCATTCATCGGAGATGTGGGTAGTGGGTTGCTTCTTCCCATTCATCCGTTGATGTCTGGTCGTGGTTTCTTTCTTCCCATTCATCGAGAGATGTCTGGTCGTGGTTTCTTTCTTCCCATTCATCCGAGAGATGTCTGGTCGTGGTTTCTTTCTTCCCATTCATCGAGAGATGTCTGGTCGTGGTTTCTTTCTTCCCATTCATCCGTTGATGTCTGGTCGTGGTTTCTTTCTTCCCATTCATCGAGAGATGTCTGGTCGTGGTTTCTTTCTTCCCATTCATCGAGAGATGTCTGGTCGTGGTTTCTTTCTTCCCATTCATCCGTTGATGTCTGGTCGTGGTTTCTTTCTTCCCATTCATCGAGAGATGTCTGGTCGTGGTTGAGGACCGGGGGGGGGTGGGGGGGGGGGGGTTGTGGCTTGGGGGGGGTTAGTGTTCTTTCTTCCCATTCATCGAGAGATGTCTGGTCGTGGTTTCTTTCTTCCCATTCATCGAGAGATGTCTGGTCGTGGTTTCTTTCTTCCCATTCATCGAGAGATGTCTGGTCGTGGTTCTTTTTTCCCATTCATCCGTTGATGTCTGGTCGTGGTTTCTTTCTTCCCATTCATCGAGAGATGTCTGGTCGTGGTTTCTTTCTTCCCATTCATCGAGAGATGTCTGGTCGTGGTTTCTTTCTTCCCATTCATCCGTTGATGTCTGGTCGTGGTTTCTTTCTTCCCATTCATCGAGAGATGTCTGGTCGTGGTTTCTTTCTTCCCATTCATCGAGAGATGTCTGGTCGTGGTTTCTTTCTTCCCATTCATCGAGAGATGTCTGGTCGTGGTTTCTTTCTTCCCATTCATCCGTTGATGTCTGGTCGTGGTTTCTTTCTTCCCATTCATCGAGAGATGTCTGGTCGTGGTTTCTTTCTTCCCATTCATCCGTTGATGTCTGGTCGTGGTTTCTTTCTTCCCATTCATCGAGAGATGTCTGGTCGTGGTTTCTTTCTTCCCATTCATCGAGAGTTGTCTGGTCGTGGTTTCTTTCTTCCCATTCATCGTTTGATGTCTGGTCGTGGTTTCTTTCTTCCCATTCATCGAGAGATGTCTGGTCGTGGTTTCTTCTTCCCATTCATCGAGAGATGTCTGGTCGTGGTTTCTTTCTTCCCATTCATCGTTGATGTCTGGTCGTGGTTTCTTTCTTCCCATTCATCGAGAGATGTCTGGTCGTGGTTTCTTTCTTCCCATTCATCCGAGAGATGTCTGGTCGTGGTTTCTTTCTTCCCATTCATCGAGAGATGTCTGGTCGTGGTTTCTTTCTTCCCATTCATCCGTTGATGTCTGGTCGTGGTTTCTTTCTTCCCATTCATCGAGAGATGTCTGGTCGTGGTTTCTTTCTTCCCATTCATCGAGAGATGTCTGGTCGTGGTTTCTTTCTTCCCATTCATCCGTTGATGTCTGGTCGTGGTTTCTTTCTTCCCATTCATCGAGAGATGTCTGGTCGTGGTTTCTTTCTTCCCATTCATCGAGAGATGTCTGGTCGTGGTTTCTTTCTTCCCATTCATCGAGAGATGTCTGGTCGTGGTTTCTTTCTTCCCATTCATCGAGAGATGTCTGGTCGTGGTTTCTTTCTTCCCATTCATCCGTTGATGTCTGGTTGTGGTTTCTTTCTTCCCATTCATCGAGAGATGTCTGGTCGTGGTTTCTTTCTTCCCATTCATCGAGAGATGTCTGGTCGTGGTTTCTTTCTTCCCATTCATCGTTGATGTCTGGTCGTGGTTTCTTTCTTCCCATTCATCGAGAGATGTCTGGTCGTGGTTTCTTTCTTCCCATTCATCGAGAGATGTCTGGTCGTGGTTTCTTTCTTCCCATTCATCGAGAGATGTCTGGTCGTGGTTTCTTTCTTCCCATTCATCGAGAGATGTCTGGTCGTGGTTTCTTTCTTCCCATTCATCCGTTGATGTCTGGTCGTGGTTTCTTTCTTCCCATTCATCGAGAGATGTCTGGTCGTGGTTTCTTTCTTCCCATTCATCGTTGATGTCTGGTCGTGGTTTCTTTCTTCCCATTCATCCGTTGATGTCTGGTCGTGGTTTCTTTCTTCCCATTCATCGAGAGATGTCTGGTCGTGGTTTCTTTCTTCCCATTCATCGAGAGATGTCTGGTCGTGGTTTCTTTCTTCCCATTCATCGTTGATGTCTGGTCGTGGTTTCTTTCTTCCCATTCATCGAGAGATGTCTGGTCGTGGTTTCTTTCTTCCCATTCATCGAGAGATGTCTGGTCGTGGTTTCTTTCTTCCCATTCATCCGTTGATGTCTGGTCGTGGTTTCTTTCTTCCCATTCATCGAGAGATGTCTGGTCGTGGTTTCTTTCTTCCCATTCATCGAGAGATGTCTGGTCGTGGTTTCTTTCTTCCCATTCATCTTTTGATGTCTGGTCGTGGTTTCTTTCTTCCCATTCATCGAGAGATGTCTGGTCGTGGTTTCTTTCTTCCCATTCATCGAGAGATGTCTGGTCGTGGTTTCTTTCTTCCCATTCATCGAGAGATGTCTGGTCGTGGTTTCTTTCTTCCCATTCATCGTTGATGTCTGGTCGTGGTTTCTTTCTTCCCATTCATCCGTGAGATGTCTGGTCGTGGTTTCTTTCTTCCCATTCATCGAGAGATGTCTGGTCGTGGTTTCTTTCTTCCCATTCATCGCGTGGTTTCTTTCTTCCCATTCATCGTTGATGTCTGGTCGTGGTTTCTTTCTTCCCATTCATCGAGAGATGTCTGGTCGTGGTTTCTTTCTTCCCATTCATCGAGAGATGTCTGGTCGTGGTTTCTTTCTTCCCATTCATCGAGAGATGTCTGGTCGTGGTTTCTTTCTTCCCATTCATCGAGAGATGTCTGGTCGTGGTTTTTTCTTCCCATTCATCCGAGATGTCTGGTCGTGGTTTCTTTCTTCCCATTCATCGAGAGATGTCTGGTCGTGGTTTCTTTCTTCCCATTCATCGAGAGATGTCTGGTCGTGGTTTCTTTCTTCCCATTCATCCGTTGATGTCTGGTCGTGGTTTCTTTCTTCCCATTCATCGAGAGATGTCTGGTCGTGGTTTCTTTCTTCCCATTCATCGAGAGATGTCTGGTCGTGGTTTCTTTCTTCCCATTCATCCGTTGATGTCTGGTCGTGGTTTCTTTCTTCCCATTCATCGAGAGATGTCTGGTCGTGGTTTCTTTCTTCCCATTCATCGAGAGATGTCTGGTCGTGGTTTCTTTCTTCCCATTCATCGAGAGATGTCTGGTCGTGGTTTCTTTCTTCCCATTCATCCGTTGATGTCTGGTCGTGGTTTCTTTCTTCCCATTCATCGAGAGATGTCTGGTCGTGGTTTCTTTCTTCCCATTCATCGAGAGATGTCTGGTCGTGGTTTCTTTCTTCCCATTCATCCGAGATGTCTGGTCGTGGTTTCTTTCTTCCCATTCATCGAGAGATGTCTGGTCGTGGTTTCTTACTTCCCATTCATCGAGAGATGTCTGGTCGTGGTTTCTTTCTTCCCATTCATCGTTGATGTCTGGTCGTGGTTTCTTTCTTCCCATTCATCGAGAGATGTCTGGTCGTGGTTTCTTTCTTCCCATTCATCGAGAGATGTCTGGTCGTGGTTTCTTTCTTCCCATTCATCCGTTGATGTCTGGTCGTGGTTTCTTTCTTCCCATTCATCGAGAGATGTCTGGTCGTGGTTTCTTTCTTCCCATTCATCGAGAGTTGTCTGGTCGTGGTTTCTTTCTTCCCATTCATCGAGAGATGTCTGGTCGTGGTTTCTTTCTTCCCATTCATCGAGAGATGTCTGGTCGTGGTTTCTTTCTTCCCATTCATCGAGAGATGTCTGGTCGTGGTTTCTTTCTTCCCATTCATCCGAGAGATGTCTGGTCGTGGTTTCTTTCTTCCCATTCATCCGTTGATGTCTGGTCGTGGTTTCTTTCTTCCCATTCATCGAGAGATGTCTGGTCGTGGTTTCTTTCTTCCCATTCATCGAGAGATGTCTGGTCGTGGTTTCTTTCTTCCCATTCATCGAGAGATGTCTGGTCGTGGTTTCTTTCTTCCCATTCATCGAGAGATGTCTGGTCGTGGTTTCTTTCTTCCCATTCATCCGTTGATGTCTGGTCGTGGTTTCTTTCTTCCCATTCATCGAGAGATGTCTGGTCGTGGTTTCTTTCTTCCCATTCATCGAGAGATGTCTGGTCGTGGTTTCTTTCTTCCCATTCATCCGTGATTTCTGGTCGTGGTTTCTTTCTTCCCATTCATCGAGAGATGTCTGGTCGTGGTTTCTTTCTTCCCATTCATCGAGAGATGTCTGGTCGTGGTTTCTTTCTTCCCATTCATCCGTTGATGTCTGGTCGTGGTTTCTTTCTTCCCATTCATCGAGAGATGTCTGGTCGTGGTTTCTTTCTTCCCATTCATCGAGAGATGTCTGGTCGTGGTTTCTTTCTTCCCATTCATCCGTTGATGTCTGGTCGTGGTTTCTTTCTTCCCATTCATCGAGAGATGTCTGGTCGTGGTTTCTTTCTTCCCATTCATCGAGAGATGTCTGGTCGTGGTTTCTTTCTTCCCATTCATCTTTGGATGTCTGGTCGTGGTTTCTTTCTTCCCATTCATCGAGAGATGTCTGGTCGTGGTTTCTTTCTTCCCATTCATCGAGAGATGTCTGGTCGTGGTTTCTTCCTTCCATTCATCGTTGATGTCTAGTCGTGGTTTCTCTTTCTTTCCCCATTCATCGAGAGATGTCTGGTTGTGGTTTCCTTCTTCCATTCATCGAGAGATGTCTGGTCGTGGTTTCTTTTCTTCCCATTCATCGAGAGATGTCTGGTCGTGGTTTCTTTCTTCCCATTCATCCGTTGATGTCTGGTCGTGGTTTCTTTCTTCCCATTCATCGAGAGATGTCTGGTCGTGGTTTCTTTCTTCCCATTCATCGAGAGATGTCTGGTCGTGGTTTTTTCTTCCCATTCATCCGTTGATGTCTGGTCGTGGTTTCTTTCTTCCCATTCATCGAGAGATGTCTGGTCGTGGTTTCTTTCTTCCCATTCATCGAGAGATGTCTGGTCGTGATTTCTTTCTTCCCATTCATCCGTTGATGTCTGGTCGTGGTTTCTTTCTTCCCATTCATCGAGAGATGTCTGGTCGTGGTTTCTTACTTCCCATTCATCGAGAGATGTTTGGTCGTGGTTTCTTTCTTCCCATTCATCCGATGATGTCTGGTCGTGGTTTCTTTCTTCCCATTCATCGAGAGATGTCTGGTCGTGGTTTCTTTCTTCCCATTCATCGAGAGATGTCTGGTCGTGGTTTCTTTCTTCCCATTCATCGAGAGATGTCTGGTCGTGGTTTCTTTCTTCCCATTCATCCGTTGATGTCTGGTCGTGGTTTCTTTCTTCCCATTCATCGAGAGATGTCTGGTCGTGGTTTCTTTCTTCCCATTCATCCTTTGATGTCTGGTCGTGGTTTCTTTCTTCCCATTCATCCGTTGATGTCTGGTCGTGGTTTCTTTCTTCCCATTCATCGAGAGATGTCTGGTCGTGGTTTCTTTCTTCCCATTCATCCGTTGATGTCTGGTCGTGGTTTCTTTCTTCCCATTCATCCGAGAGATGTCTGGTCGTGGTTTCTTTCTTCCCATTCATCGAGAGATGTCTGGTCGTGGTTTCTTTCTTCCCATTCATCCGTTGATGTCTGGTCGTGGTTTCTTTCTTCCCATTCATCGAGAGATGTCTGGTCGTGGTTTCTTTCTTCCCATTCATCGAGATTTGTCTGGTCGTGGTTTCTTTCTTCCCATTCATCTTTTGATGTCTAGTCGTGGTTTCTTTCTTCCCATTCATCGAGAGATGTCTGGTTGTGGTTTCTTTCTTCCCATTCATCGAGAGATGTCTGGTCGTGGTTTCTTTCTTCCCATTCATCGAGAGATGTCTGGTCGTGGTTTCTTTCTTCCCATTCATCGGTGATGTCTGGTCGTGGTTTCTTTCTTCCCATTCATCCGAGAGATGTCTGGTCGTGGTTTCTTTCTTCCCATTCATCGAGAGATGTCTGGTCGTGGTTTCTTTCTTCCCATTCATCGAGAGATGTCTGGTCGTGGTTTCTTTCTTCCCATTCATCGAGAGATGTCTGGTCGTGGTTTCTTTCTTCCCATTCATCGAGAGATGTCTGGTCGTGGTTTTTTCTTCCCATTCATCCGTTGATGTCTGGTCGTGGTTTCTTTCTTCCCATTCATCGAGAGATGTCTGGTCGTGGTTTCTTTCTTCCCATTCATCGAGAGATGTCTGGTCGTGGTTTCTTTCTTCCCATTCATCCGTTGATGTCTGGTCGTGGTTTCTTTCTTCCTATTCATCGAGAGATGTCTGGTCGTGGTTTCTTTCTTCCCATTCATCGAGAGATGTCTGGTCGTGGTTTCTTTCTTCCCATTCATCCGTTGATGTCTGGTCGTGGTTTCTTTCTTCCCATTCATCGAGAGATGTCTGGTCGTGGTTTCTTTCTTCCCATTCATCGAGAGATGTCTGGTCGTGGTTTCTTTCTTCCCATTCATCGAGAGATGTCTGGTCGTGGTTTCTTTCTTCCCATTCATCCGTGATGTCTGGTCGTGGTTTCTTTCTTCCCATTCATCGAGAGATGTCTGGTCGTGGTTTCTTTCTTCCCATTCATCGTTGATGTCTGGTCGTGGTTTCTTTCTTCCCATTCATCGAGAGATGTCTGGTCGTGGTTTCTTTCTTCCCATTCATCCGTTGATGTCTGGTCGTGGTTTCTTTCTTCCCATTCATCGAGAGATGTCTGGTCGTGGTTTCTTTCTTCCCATTCATCGAGAGATATCTGGTCGTGGTTTCTTTCTTCCCATTCATCCGTTGATGTCTGGTCGTGGTTTCTTTCTTCCCATTCATCGAGAGATGTCTGGTCGTGGTTTCTTTCTTCCCATTCATCGAGAGATGTCTGGTCGTGGTTTCTTTCTTCCCATTCATCCGAGAGATGTCTGGTCGTGGTTTCTTTCTTCCCATTCATCGAGAGATGTCTGGTCGTGGTTTTTTTCTTCCCATTCATCCGTTGATGTCTGGTCGTGGTTTCTTTCTTCCCATTCATCGAGAGATGTCTGGTCGTGGTTTCTTTCTTCCCATTCATCGAGAGATGTCTGGTTGTGGTTTCTTTCTTCCCATTCATCCGTTGATGTCTGGTCGTGGTTTCTTTCTTCCCATTCATCGAGAGATGTCTGGTCGTGGTTTCTTTCTTCCCATTCATCGAGAGATGTCTGGTCGTGGTTTCTTTCTTCCCATTCATCCGTTGATGTATGGTCGTGGTTTCTTTCTTCCCATTCATCGAGAGATGTCTGGTCGTGGTTTCTTTCTTCCCATTCATCGAGAGATGTCTGGTCGTGGTTTCTTTCTTCCCATTCATCCGTTGATGTCTGGTCGTGGTTTCTTTCTTCCCATTCATCGAGAGATGTCTGGTCGTGGTTTCTTTCTTCCCATTCATCGAGAGATGTCTGGTCGTGGTTTCTTTCTTCCCATTCATCTTTTGATGTCTGGTCGTGGTTTCTTTCTTCCCATTCATCGAGAGATGTCTGGTCGTGGTTTCTTTCTTCCCATTCATCGAGAGATGTCTGGTCGTGGTTTCTTTCTTCCCATTCATCGAGAGATGTCTGGTCGTGGTTTCTTTCTTCCCATTCATCGAGATGTCTGGTCGTGGTTTCTTTCTTCCCATTCATCGAGAGATGTCTGGTCGTGGTTTCTTTCTTCCCATTCATCGAGAGATGTCTGGTCGTGGTTTCTTTCTTCCCATTCATCCGTTGATGTCTGGTCGTGGTTTCTTTCTTCCCATTCATCGAGAGATGTCTGGTCGTGGTTTCTTTCTTCCCATTCATCGAGAGAGATGTCTTTCGTGGTTTTTCTTCCCCATTCATCCGAGATGTCTGGTCGTGGTTTCTTTCTTCCCATTCATCCGATGATGTCTGGTCGTGGTTTCTTTCTTCCCATTCATCGAGAGATGTCTGGTCGTGGTTTCTTTCTTCCCATTCATCGAGAGATGTCTGGTCGTGGTTTCTTTCTTCCCATTCATCTGTTGATGTCTGGTCGTGGTTTCTTTCTTCCCATTCATCGAGAGATGTCTGGTCGTGGTTTCTTTCTTCCCATTCATCGAGAGATGTCTGGTCGTGGTTTCTTTCTTCCCATTCATCCGTGGATGTCTGGTCGTGGTTTCTTTCTTCCCATTCATCGAGAGATGTCTGGTCGTGGTTTCTTTCTTCCCATTCATCCGAGAGATGTCTGGTCGTGGTTTCTTTCTTCCCATTCATCGAGAGATGTCTGGTCGTGGTTTCTTTCTTCCCATTCATCCGTTGATGTCTGGTCGTGGTTTCTTTCTTCCCATTCATCGAGAGATGTCTGGTCGTGGTTTCTTTCTTCCCATTCATCGAGAGATGTCTGGTCGTGGTTTCTTTCTTCCCATTCATCCGTTGATGTCTGGTCGTGGTTTCTTTCTTCCCATTCATCGAGAGATGTCTGGTCGTGGTTTCTTTCTTCCCATTCATCGAGAGATGTCTGGTCGTGGTTTCTTTCTTCCTATTCATCGAGAGATGTCTGGTCGTGGTTTCTTTCTTCTCATTGAGAGATGTCTGGTCGTGGTTTTTCTTCCCATTCATCGAGAGATGTCTGGTCGTGGTTTTTTCCCATTCATCCGTTGATGTCTGGTCGTGGTTTCTTTCTTCCCATTCATCGAGAGATGTCTGGTCGTGGTTTCTTTCTTCCCATTCATCGTTGATGTATGGTCGTGGTTTCTTTCTTCCCATTCATCCGTTGATGTCTGGTCGTGGTTTCTTTCTTCCCATTCATCGAGAGATGTCTGGTCGTGGTTTCTTTCTTCCCATTCATCGAGAGATGTCTGGTCGTGGTTTCTTTCTTCCCATTCATCCGTTGATGTCTGGTCGTGGTTTCTTTCTTCCCATTCATCGAGAGATGTCTGGTCGTGGTTTCTTTCTTCCCATTCATCGAGAGATGTCTGGTCGTGGTTTCTTTCTTCCCATTCATCCGTTGATGTCTGGTCGTGGTTTCTTTCTTCCCATTCATCGAGAGATGTCTGGTCGTGGTTTCTTTCTTCCCATTCATCGAGAGATGTCTGGTCGTGGTTTCTTTCTTCCCATTCATCTTTGATGTCTGGTCGTGGTTTCTTTCTTCCCATTCATCGAGAGATGTCTGGTCGTGGTTTCTTTCTTCCCATTCATCGAGAGATGTCTGGTCGTGGTTTCTTTCTTCCCATTCATCCGAGAGATGTCTGGTCGTGGTTTCTTTCTTCCCATTCATCCGTTGATGTCTGGTCGTGGTTTCTTTCTTCCCATTCATCGAGAGATGTCTGGTCGTGGTTTCTTTCTTCCCATTCATCGAGAGATGTCTGGTCGTGGTTTCTTTTCTTAATTGGGAGGTGGGGTGGTTTTTCTTCCCATTCATCCGTTGATGTCTGGTCGTGGTTTCTTTCTTCCCATTCATCGAGAGATGTCTGGTCGTGGTTTCTTTCTTCCCATTCATCGAGAGATGTCTGGTCGTGGTTTCTTTTTCCCATTCATCCGTTGATGTCTGGTCGTGGTAGTTGGGGGGTGGTTGGTTTCTTTCTTCCCATTCATCGAGAGATGTCTGGTCGTGGTTTCTTTCTTCCCATTCATCGAGAGATGTCTGGTCGTGGTTTCTTTCTTCCCATTCATCGAGAGATGTCTGGTCGTGGTTTCTTTCTTCCCATTCATCGAGAGATGTCTGGTCGTGGTTTCTTTTTCCCATTCATCCGTTGATGTCTGGTCGTGGTTTCTTTCTTCCCATTCATCGAGAGATGTCTGGTCGTGGTTTCTTTCTTCCCATTCATCGAGAGATGTCTGGTCGTGGTTTCTTTCTTCCCATTCATCCGAGATGTCTGGTCGTGGTTTCTTTCTTCCCATTCATCGAGAGATGTCTGGTCGTCGTTTCTTTCTTCCCATTCATCCGAGAGATGTCTGGTCGTGGTTTCTTTCTTCCCATTCATCGAGAGATGTCTGGTCGTGGTTTCTTTCTTCCCATTCATCCGTTGATGTCTGGTCGTGGTTTCTTTCTTCCCATTCATCGAGAGATGTCTGGTCGTGGTTTCTTTCTTCCCATTCATCCGTTGATGTCTGGTCGTGGTTTCTTTCTTCCCATTCATCGAGAGATGTCTGGTCGTGGTTTCTTTCTTCCCATTCATCGAGAGATGTCTGGTCGTGGTTTCTTTCTTCCCATTCATCTGTTGATGTCTGGTCGTGGTTTCTTTCTTCCCATTCATCGAGAGATGTCTGGTCGTGGTTTCTTTCTTCCCATTCATCGAGAGATGTCTGGTCGTGGTTTCTTTCTTCCCATTCATCCGTTGATGTCTTGTCGTGGTTTCTTTCTTCCCATTCATCGAGAGATGTCTGGTCGTGGTTTCTTTCTTCCCATTCATCCGAGAGATGTCTGGTCGTGGTTTCTTTCTTCCCATTCATCGAGAGATGTCTGGTCGTGGTTTCTTTCTTCCCATTCATCCGTTGATGTCTGGTCGTGGTTTCTTTCTTCCCATTCATCGAGAGATGTCTGGTCGTGGTTTCTTTCTTCCCATTCATCCGTTGATGTCTGGTCGTGGTTTCTTTCTTCCCATTCATCGAGAGATGTCTGGTCGTGGTTTCTTTATTCCCATTCATCGAGATTTGTCTGGTCGTGGTTTCTTTCTTCCCATTCATCTTTTGATGTCTGGTCGTGGTTTCTTTCTTCCCATTCATCGAGAGATGTCTGGTTGTGGTTTCTTTCTTCCCATTCATCGAGAGATGTCTGGTCGTGGTTTCTTTCTTCCCATTCATCCGTTGATGTCTGGTCGTGGTTTCTTTCTTCCCATTCATCGAGAGATGTCTGGTCGTGGTTTCTTCTTCCCATTCATCGAGAGATGTCTGGTCGTGGTTTCTTTCTTCCCATTCATCGAGAGATGTCTGGTCGTGGTTTCTTTCTTCCCATTCATCCGTTGATGTCTGGTCGTGGTTTCTTTCTTCCCATTCATCGAGAGATGTCTGGTCGTGGTTTCTTTCTTCCCATTCATCGAGAGATGTCTGGTCGTGGTTTCTTTCTTCCCATTCATCCGTTGATGTCTGGTCGTGGTTTCTTTCTTCCCATTCATCGAGAGATGTCTGGTCGTGGTTTCTTTCTTCCCATTCATCGAGAGATGTCTGGTCGTGGTTTCTTTCTTCCATTCATCGAGAGATGTCTGGTCGTGGTTTCTTTCTTCCCATTCATCGAGAGATGTCTGGTCGTGGTTTTTTCTTCCCATTCATCCGTTGATGTCTGGTCGTGGTTTCTTTCTTCCCATTCATCGAGAGATGTCTGGTCGTGGTTTCTTTCTTCCCATTCATCGAGAGATGTCTGGTCGTGGTTTCTTTCTTCCCATTCATCCGTTGATGTCTGGTCGTGGTTTCTTTCTTCCCATTCATCGAGAGATGTCTGGTCGTGGTTTCTTTCTTCCCATTCATCGAGAGATGTCTGGTCGTGGTTTCTTTCTTCCCATTCATCCGTTGATGTCTGGTCGTGGTTTCTTTCTTCCCATTCATCCGTTGATGTCTGGTCGTGGTTTCTTTCTTCCCATTCATCGAGAGATGTCTGGTCGTGGTTTCTTTCTTCCCATTCATCGGTGATGTCTGGTCGTGGTTTCTTTCTTCCCATTCATCCGATCTGGTGTGGTTTTTTTTCTTCCCATTCATCGAGAGATGTCTGGTCGTGGTTTCTTTCTTCCATTCATCCGTTGATGTCTGGTCGTGGTTCTTTCTTCCCATTCATCGAGAGATGTCTGGTCGTGGTTTCTTTCTTCCCATTCATCGAGAGTGTCTGGTCGTGGTTTCTTTCTTCCCATTCATCTTTTGATGTTGGTCGTGGTTTCTTTCTTCCCATTCATCGAGAGATGTCTGGTCGTGGTTTCTTTCTTCCCATTCATCGAGAGATGTCTGGTCGTGGTTTCTTTCTTCCCATTCATCCGTTGATGTCTGGTCGTGGTTTCTTTCTTCCATTCATCGAGAGATGTCTGGTCGTGGTTTCTTTCTTCCCATTCATCGAGAGATGTCTGGTCGTGGTTTCTTTCTTCCCATTCATCGAGAGATGTCTGGTCGTGGTTTCTTTCTTCCCATTCATCCGTTGATGTCTGGTCGTGGTTTCTTTCTTCCCATTCATCGAGAGATGTCTGGTCGTGGTTTCTTTCTTCTTCCCATCATCGAGAGATGTCTGGTCGTGGTTTCTTTCTTCCATTCATTTTGATGTCTGGTCGTGGTTTCTTTCTTCCCATTCATCGAGAGATGTCTGGTCGTGGTTTCTTTCTTCCCATTCATCGAGAGATGTCTGGTCGTGGTTTCTTTCTTCCCATTCATCGTTGATGTCTGGTCGTGGTTTCTTTCTTCCCATTCATCGAGAGATGTCTGGTCGTGGTTTCTTTCTTCCCATTCATCGAGAGATGTCTGGTCGTGGTTTCTTTTTCCCATTCATCGAGAGATGTCTGGTCGTGGTTTCTTTCTTCCCATTCATCGTTGATGTCTGGTCGTGGTTTCTTTCTTCCCATTCATCGAGAGATGTCTGGTCGTGGTTTCTTTCTTCCCATTCATCGAGAGATGTCTGGTCGTGGTTTCTTTCTTCCCATTCATCCGTTGATGTCTGGTCGTGGTTTCTTTCTTCCCATTCATCAAGAGATATCTGGTCGTGGTTTCTTTCTTCCCATTCATCGAGAGATGTCTGGTCGTGGTTTCTTTCTTCCCATTCATCGAGAGATGTCTGGTCGTGGTTTCTTTCTTCCCATTCATCGAGAGATGTCTGGTCGTGGTTTTTTTTTCCCATTCATCCGTTGATGTCTGGTTGTGGTTTCTTTCTTCCCATTCATCGAGAGATGTCTGGTCGTGGTTTCTTTCTTCCCATTCATTGAGAGATGTCTGTTCGTGGTTTCTTTCTTCCCATTCATCCGTTGATGTCTGGTCGTGGTTTCTTTCTTCCTATTCATCGAGAGATGTCTGGTCGTGGTTTCTTACTTCCCATTCATCCGAGAGATGTCTGGTCGTGGTTTCTTTCTTCCCATTCATCGATGATGTCTGGTCGTGGTTTCTTTCTTCCCATTCATCGTGATGTCTGGTCGTGGTTTCTTTCTTCCCATTCATCGAGAGATGTCTGGTCGTGGTTTCTTTCTTCCCATTCATCGAGAGATGTCTGGTCGTGGTTTCTTTCTTCCCATTCATCGAGAGATGTCTGGTCGTGGTTTCTTTCTTCATTCATCCGTTGATGTCTGGTCGTGGTTTCTTTCTTCCCATTCATCGAGAGATGTCTGGTCGTGGTTTCTTTCTTCCCATTCATCTATAGATGTCTGGTCGTGGTTTCTTTCTTCCCATTCATCGTTGATGTCTGGTCGTGGTTTCTTTCTTCCCATTCATCGAGAGATGTCTGGTCGTGGTTTCTTTCTTCCCATTCATCGAGAGATGTCTGGTCGTGGTTTCTTTCTTCCCATTCATCCGTGATGTCTGGTCGTGGTTTCTTTCTTCCCATTCATCCGAGAGATGTCTGGTCGTGGTTTCTTTCTTCCCATTCATCGAGAGATGTCTGGTCGTGGTTTCTTTCTTCCCATTCATCCGTTGATGTCTGGTCGTGGTTTCTTTCTTCCCATTCATCGAGAGATGTCTGGTCGTGGTTTCTTTCTTCCCATTCATCGAGATGTCTGGTCGTGGTTTCTTTCTTCCCATTCATCTTTTGATGTCTGGTCGTGGTTTCTTTCTTCCCATTCATCGAGAGATGTCTGGTCGTGGTTTCTTTCTTCCCATTCATCGAGAGATGTCTGGTCGTGGTTTCTTTCTTCCCATTCATCGAGAGATGTCTGGTCGTGGTTTCTTTCTTCCCATTCATCCGTTGATGTCTGGTCGTGGTTTCTTTCTTCCCATTCATCGAGAGATGTCTGGTCGTGGTTTCTTTCTTCCCATTCATCGAGAGATGTCTGGTCGTGGTTTCTTTCTTCTCCCATTCATCGAGAGATGTCTGGTCGTGGTTTCTTTCTTCCCATTCATCGAGAGATGTCTGGTCGTGGTTTCTTTCTTCCCATTCATCCGTGATGTCTGGTCGTGGTTTCTTTCTTCCCATTCATCGAGAGATGTCTGGTCGTGGTTTCTTTCTTCCCATTCATCGAGAGATGTCTGGTCGTGGTTTCTTTCTTCCCATTCATCCGTTGATGTCTGGTCGTGGTTTCTTTCTTCCCATTCATCGAGAGATGTCTGGTCGTGGTTTCTTTCTTCCCATTCATCGAGATGTCTGGTCGTGGTTTCTTTCTTCCCATTCATCTTTTGATGTCTGGTCGTGGTTTCTTTCTTCCCATTCATCGAGAGATGTCTGGTCGTGGTTTCTTTCTTCCCATTCATCGAGAGATGTCTGGTCGTGGTTTCTTTCTTCCCATTCATCCGAGAGATGTCTGGTCGTGGTTTCTTTCTTCCCATTCATCCGAGATGTCTGGTCGTGGTTTCTTTCTTCCCATTCATCCGAGAGATGTCTGGTCGTGGTTTCTTTCTTCCCATTCATCCGAGAGATGTCTGGTCGTGGTTTCTTTCTTCCCATTCATCCGTTGATGTCTGGTCGTGGTTTCTTTCTTCCCATTCATCGAGAGATGTCTGGTCGTGGTTTCTTTCTTCCCATTCATCCGAGAGATGTCTGGTCGTGGTTTCTTTCTTCCCATTCATCGAGAGATGTCTGGTCGTGGTTTCTTTCTTCCCATTCATCGAGAGATGTCTGGTCGTGGTTTCTTTCTTCCCATTCATCGAGAGATGTCTGGTCGTGGTTTCTTTCTTCCCATTCATCGAGAGATGTCTGGTCGTGGTTTTTTTTTCCCATTCATCCGTTGATGTCTGGTTGTGGTTTCTTTCTTCCCATTCATCGAGAGATGTCTGGTCGTGGTTTCTTTCTTCCCATTCATCGAGAGATGTCTGGTCGTGGTTTCTTTCTTCCCATTCATCCGTTGATGTCTGGTCGTGGTTTCTTTCTTCCCATTCATCGAGAGATGTCTGGTCGTGGTTTCTTTCTTCCCCCCATTCATCCGTTGATGTCTGGTCGTGGTTTCTTTCTTCCCATTCATCGAGAGATGTCTGGTCGTGGTTTCTTTCTTCCCATTCATCGAGAGATGTCTGGTCGTGGTTTCTTTCTTCCCATTCATCGTTAGATGTCTGGTCGTGGTTTCTTTCTTCCCATTCATCGAGAGATGTCTGGTCGTGGTTTCTTTCTTCCCATTCATCGAGAGATGTCTGGTCGTGGTTTCTTTCTTCCCATTCATCGTTGATGTCTGGTCGTGGTTTCTTTCTTCCCATTCATCGAGAGATGTCTGGTCGTGGTTTCTTTCTTCCCATTCATCCGAGAGATGTCTGGTCGTGGTTTCTTTCTTCCCATTCATCCGAGAGATGTCTGGTCGTGGTTTCTTTCTTCCCATTCATCGAGAGATGTCTGGTCGTGGTTTCTTTCTTCCCATTCATCGAGAGATGTCTGGTCGTGGTTTCTTTCTTCCCATTCATCCGTTGATGTCTGGTCGTGGTTTCTTTCTTCCCATTCATCGAGAGATGTCTGGTCGTGGTTTCTTTCTTCCCATTCATCGAGAGATGTCTGGTCGTGGTTTCTTTCTTCCCATTCATCCGTTGATGTCTGGTCGTGGTTTCTTTCTTCCCATTCATCGAGAGATGTCTGGTCGTGGTTTCTTTCTTCCCATTCATCGAGAGATGTCTGGTCGTGGTTTCTTTCTTCCCATTCATCGAGAGATGTCTGGTCGTGGTTTCTTTCTTCCCATTCATCGAGAGATGTCTGGTCGTGGTTTTTTTTTTCCCATTCATCCGTTGATGTCTGGTCGTGGTTTCTTTCTTCCCATTCATCGAGAGATGTCTGGTCGTGGTTTCTTTCTTCCCATTCATCGAGAGATGTCTGGTCGTGGTTTCTTTCTTCCCATTCATCCGTTGATGTCTGGTCGTGGTTTCTTTCTTCCCATTCATCGAGAGATGTCTGGTCGTGGTTTCTTTCTTCCCATTCATCGATTGATGTCTGGTCGTGGTTTCTTTCTTCCCATTCATCCGTTGATGTCTGGTCGTGGTTTCTTTCTTCCCATTCATCGAGAGATGTCTGGTCGTGGTTTCTTTCTTCCCATTCATCGAGAGATGTCTGGTCGTGGTTTCTTTCTTCCCATTCATCCGTTGATGTCTGGTCGTGGTTTCTTTCTTCCCATTCATCCGAGAGATGTCTGGTCGTGGTTTCTTTCTTCCCATTCATCGAGAGATGTCTGGTCGTGGTTTCTTTCTTCCCATTCATCCGTTGATGTCTGGTCGTGGTTTCTTTCTTCCCATTCATCGAGAGATGTCTGGTCGTGGTTTCTTTCTTCCCATTCATCGAGAGATGTCTGGTCGTGGTTTCTTTCTTCCCATTCATCGTTGATGTCTGGTCGTGGTTTCTTTCTTCCCATTCATCGAGAGATGTCTGGTCGTGGTTTCTTTCTTCCCATTCATCGAGAGATGTCTGGTCGTGGTTTCTTTCTTCCCATTCATCCGAGAGATGTCTGGTCGTGGTTTCTTTCTTCCCATTCATCGTTGATGTCTGGTCGTGGTTTCTTTCTTCCCATTCATCGAGAGATGTCTGGTCGTGGTTTCTTTCTTCCCATTCATCCGTTGATGTCTGGTCGTGGTTTCTTTCTTCCCATTCATCGAGAGATGTCTGGTCGTGGTTTCTTTCTTCCCATTCATCGAGAGATGTCTGGTCGTGGTTTCTTTCTTCCCATTCATCCGTTGATGTCTGGTCGTGGTTTCTTTCTTCCCATTCATCCGAGAGATGTCTGGTCGTGGTTTCTTTCTTCCCATTCATCGAGAGATGTCTGGTCGTGGTTTCTTTCTTCCCATTCATCCGTTGATGTCTGGTCGTGGTTTCTTTCTTCCCATTCATCGAGAGATGTCTGGTCGTGGTTTCTTTCTTCCCATTCATCGAGATTTGTCTGGTCGTGGTTTCTTTCTTCCCATTCATCGTTTGATGTCTGGTCGTGGTTTCTTTCTTCCCATTCATCGAGAGATGTCTGGTCGTGGTTTCTTTCTTCCCATTCATCGAGAGATGTCTGGTCGTGGTTTCTTTCTTCCCATTCATCGAGAGATGTCTGGTCGTGGTTTCTTTCTTCCCATTCATCCGTTGATGTCTGGTCGTGGTTTCTTTCTTCCCATTCATCCGAGAGATGTCTGGTCGTGGTTTCTTTCTTCCCATTCATCGAGAGATGTCTGGTCGTGGTTTCTTTCTTCCCATTCATCGAGAGATGTCTGGTCGTGGTTTCTTTCTTCCCATTCATCCGTTGATGTCTGGTCGTGGTTTCTTTCTTCCCATTCATCGAGAGATGTCTGGTCGTGGTTTTTTTTTCCCATTCATCCGTTGATGTCTGGTTGTGGTTTCTTTCTTCCCATTCATCGAGAGATGTCTGGTCGTGGTTTCTTTCTTCCCATTCATCGAGAGATGTCTGGTCGTGGTTTCTTTCTTCCCATTCATCGAGAGATGTCTGGTCGTGGTTTCTTTTTCCCATTCATCCGTTGATGTCTGGTCGTGGTTTCTTTCTTCCCATTCATCGAGAGATGTCTGGTCGTGGTTTCTTTCTTCCCATTCATCGAGAGATGTCTGGTCGTGGTTTCTTTCTTCCCATTCATCCGTTGATGTCTGGTCGTGGTTTCTTTCTTCCCATTCATCGAGAGATGTCTGGTCGTGGTTTCTTTCTTCCCATTCATCGAGAGATGTCTGGTCGTGGTTTCTTTCTTCCCATTCATCCGTCGATGTCTGGTCGTGGTTTCTTTCTTCCCATTCATCGAGAGATGTCTGGTCGTGGTTTCTTTCTTCCCATTCATCGAGAGATGTCTGGTCGTGGTTTCTTTCTTCCCATTCATCGAGAGATGTCTGGTCGTGGTTTCTTTCTTCCCATTCATCCGTTGATGTCTGGTCGTGGTTTCTTTCTTCCCATTCATCGAGAGATGTCTGGTCGTGGTTTCTTTCTTCCCATTCATCGAGAGATGTCTGGTCGTGGTTTCTTTCTTCCCATTCATCCGTTGATGTCTGGTCGTGGTTTCTTTCTTCCCATTCATCGAGAGATGTCTGGTCGTGGTTTCTTTCTTCCCATTCATCGAGAGATGTCTGGTCGTGGTTTCTTTCTTCCCATTCATCGTTGATGTCTGGTCGTGGTTTCTTTCTTCCCATTCATCGAGAGATGTCTGGTCGTGGTTTCTTTCTTCCCATTCATCGAGAGATGTCTGGTCGTGGTTTCTTTCTTCCCATTCATCCGAGAGATGTCTGGTCGTGGTTTCTTTCTTCCCATTCATCTGTTGATGTCTGGTCGTGGTTTCTTTCTTCCCATTCATCGAGAGATGTCTGGTCGTGGTTTCTTTCTTCCCATTCATCTTTTGATGTCTGGTCGTGGTTTCTTTCTTCCCATTCATCCGTTGATGTCTGGTCGTGGTTTCTTTCTTCCCATTCATCGAGAGATGTCTGGTCGTGGTTTCTTTCTTCCCATTCATCCGAGAGATGTCTGGTCGTGGTTTCTTTCTTCCCATTCATCCGTTGATGTCTGGTCGTGGTTTCTTTCTTCCCATTCATCCGAGAGATGTCTGGTCGTGGTTTCTTTCTTCCCATTCATCGAGAGATGTCTGGTCGTGGTTTCTTTCTTCCCATTCATCCGTTGATGTCTGGTCGTGGTTTCTTTCTTCCCATTCATCGAGAGATGTCTGGTCGTGGTTTCTTTCTTCCCATTCATCGAGAGATGTCTGGTCGTGGTTTCTTTCTTCCCATTCATCTTTTGATGTCTGGTCGTGGTTTCTTTCTTCCCATTCATCGAGAGATGTCTGGTCGTGGTTTCTTTCTTCCCATTCATCGAGAGATGTCTGGTCGTGGTTTCTTTCTTCCCATTCATCCGAGAGATGTCTGGTCGTGGTTTCTTTCTTCCCATTCATCCGTTGATGTCTGGTCGTGGTTTCTTTCTTCCCATTCATCCGAGAGATGTCTGGTCGTGGTTTCTTTCTTCCCATTCATCGAGAGATGTCTGGTCGTGGTTTCTTTCTTCCCATTCATCGAGAGATGTCTGGTCGTGGTTTCTTTCTTCCCATTCATCCGTTGATGTCTGGTCGTGGTTTCTTTCTTCCCATTCATCGAGAGATGTCTGGTCGTGGTTTCTTTCTTCCCATTCATCGAGAGATGTCTGGTCGTGGTTTCTTTCTTCCCATTCATCGAGAGATGTCTGGTCGTGGTTTCTTTCTTCCCATTCATCGAGAGATGTCTGGTCGTGGTTTTTTTTCCCATTCATCGTTGATGTCTGGTCGTGGTTTCTTTCTTCCCATTCATCGAGAGATGTCTGGTCGTGGTTTCTTTCTTCCCATTCATCGAGAGATGTCTGGTCGTGGTTTCTTTCTTCCCATTCATCCGTTGATGTCTGGTCGTGGTTTCTTTCTTCCCATTCATCGAGAGATGTCTGGTCGTGGTTTCTTTCTTCCCATTCATCCGAGAGATGTCTGGTCGTGGTTTCTTTCTTCCCATTCATCGAGAGATGTCTGGTCGTGGTTTCTTTCTTCCCATTCATCCGTTGATGTCTGGTCGTGGTTTCTTTCTTCCCATTCATCGAGAGATGTCTGGTCGTGGTTTCTTTCTTCCCATTCATCCGTTGATGTCTGGTCGTGGTTTCTTTCTTCCCATTCATCAAGAGATGTCTGGTCGTGGTTTCTTTCTTCCCATTCATCGAGATTTGTCTGGTCGTGGTTTCTTTCTTCCCATTCATCTTTTGATGTCTAGTCGTGGTTTCTTTCTTCCCATTCATCGAGAGATGTCTGGTCGTGGTTTCTTTCTTCCCATTCATCGAGAGATGTCTGGTCGTGGTTTCTTTCTTCCCATTCATCGTTGATGTCTGGTCGTGGTTTCTTTCTTCCCATTCATCGAGAGATGTCTGGTCGTGGTTTCTTTCTTCCCATTCATCCGAGAGATGTCTGGTCGTGGTTTCTTTCTTCCCATTCATCCGAGAGATGTCTGGTCGTGGTTTCTTTCTTCCCATTCATCCGTTGATGTCTGGTCGTGGTTTCTTTCTTCCCATTCATCCGAGAGATGTCTGGTCGTGGTTTCTTTCTTCCCATTCATTGAGAGATGTCTGGTCGTGGTTTCTTTCTTCCCATTCATCCGTTGATGTCTGGTCGTGGTTTCTTTCTTCCCATTCATCGAGAGATGTCTGGTCGTGGTTTCTTTCTTCCCATTCATCGAGAGATGTCTGGTCGTGGTTTCTTTCTTCCCATTCATCGAGAGATGTCTGGTCGTGGTTTCTTTCTTCCCATTCATCGAGAGATGTCTGGTCGTGGTTTTTTTCCCATTCATCCGTTGATGTCTGGTCGTGGTTTCTTTCTTCCCATTCATCGAGAGATGTCTGGTCGTGGTTTCTTTCTTCCCATTCATCGAGAGATGTCTGGTCGTGGTTTCTTTCTTCCCATTCATCCGTTGATGTCTGGTCGTGGTTTCTTTCTTCCCATTCATCGAGAGATGTCTGGTCGTGGTTTCTTTCTTCCCATTCATCGAGAGATGTCTGGTCGTGGTTTCTTTCTTCCCATTCATCCGAGATGTCTGGTCGTGGTTTCTTTCTTCCCATTCATCCGTTGATGTCTGGTCGTGGTTTCTTTCTTCCCATTCATCGAGAGATGTCTGGTCGTGGTTTCTTTCTTCCCATTCATCGAGAGATGTCTGGTCGTGGTTTCTTTCTTCCCATTCATCGAGAGATGTCTGGTCGTGGTTTCTTTCTTCCCATTCATCCGTTGATGTCTGGTCGTGGTTTCTTTCTTCCCATTCATCGAGAGATGTCTGGTCGTGGTTTCTTTCTTCCCATTCATCTTTGATGTCTGGTCGTGGTTTCTTTCTTCCCATTCATCCGTTGATGTCTGGTCGTGGTTTCTTTCTTCCCATTCATCGAGAGATGTCTGGTCGTGGTTTCTTTCTTCCCATTCATCCGAGAGATGTCTGGTCGTGGTTTCTTTCTTCCCATTCATCCGTTGATGTCTGGTCGTGGTTTCTTTCTTCCCATTCATCCGAGAGATGTCTGGTCGTGGTTTCTTTCTTCCCATTCATCGAGAGATGTCTGGTCGTGGTTTCTTTCTTCCCATTCATCCGTTGATGTCTGGTCGTGGTTTCTTTCTTCCCATTCATCGAGAGATGTCTGGTCGTGGTTTCTTTCTTCCCATTCATCGAGAGATGTCTGGTCGTGGTTTCTTTCTTCCCATTCATCTTTTGATGTCTGGTCGTGGTTTCTTTCTTCCCATTCATCGAGAGATGTCTGGTCGTGGTTTCTTTCTTCCCATTCATCGAGAGATGTCTGGTCGTGGTTTCTTTCTTCCCATTCATCGAGAGATGTCTGGTCGTGGTTTCTTTCTTCCCATTCATCCGTTGATGTCTGGTCGTGGTTTCTTTCTTCCCATTCATCGAGAGATGTCTGGTCGTGGTTTCTTTCTTCCCATTCATCCGAGAGATGTCTGGTCGTGGTTTCTTTCTTCCCATTCATCCGTTGATGTCTGGTCGTGGTTTCTTTCTTCCCATTCATCGAGAGATGTCTGGTCGTGGTTTCTTTCTTCCCATTCATCCGTTGATGTCTGGTCGTGGTTTCTTTCTTCCCATTCATCAAGAGATGTCTGGTCGTGGTTTCTTTCTTCCCATTCATCGAGAGATGTCTGGTCGTGGTTTCTTTCTTCCCATTCATCGAGAGATGTCTGGTCGTGGTTTCTTTCTTCCCATTCATCGAGAGATGTCTGGTCGTGGTTTTTTTTCCCATTCATCCGTTGATGTCTGGTTGTGGTTTCTTTCTTCCCATTCATCGAGAGATGTCTGGTCGTGGTTTCTTTCTTCCCATTCATCGAGAGATGTCTGGTCGTGGTTTCTTTCTTCCCATTCATCCGTTGATGTCTTGTCGTGGTTTCTTTCTTCCCATTCATCGAGAGATGTCTGGTCGTGGTTTCTTTCTTCCCATTCATCCGAGAGATGTCTGGTCGTGGTTTCTTTCTTCCCATTCATCGAGAGATGTCTGGTCGTGGTTTCTTTCTTCCCATTCATCCGTTGATGTCTGGTCGTGGTTTCTTTCTTCCCATTCATCAAGAGATGTCTGGTCGTGGTTTCTTTCTTCCCATTCATCGAGATTTGTCTGGTCGTGGTTTCTTTCTTCCCATTCATCTTTTGATGTCTGGTCGTGGTTTCTTTCTTCCCATTCATCGAGAGATGTCTGGTCGTGGTTTCTTTCTTCCCATTCATCGAGAGATGTCTGGTCGTGGTTTCTTTCTTCCCATTCATCGAGAGATGTCTGGTCGTGGTTTCTTTCTTCCCATTCATCCGTTGATGTCTGGTCGTGGTTTCTTTCTTCCCATTCATCCGAGAGATGTCTGGTCGTGGTTTCTTTCTTCCATTCATCGAGTGATGTCTGGTCGTGGTTTCTTTCTTCCCATTCATCCGAGAGATGTCTGGTCGTGGTTTCTTTCTTCCCATTCATCCGTTGATGTCTGGTCGTGGTTTCTTTCTTCCCATTCATCGAGAGATGTCTGGTCGTGGTTTCTTTCTTCCCATTCATCGAGAGATGTCTGGTCGTGGTTTCTTTCTTCCCATTCATTGAGAGATGTCTGGTCGTGGTTTCTTTCTTCCCATTCATCGAGAGATGTCTGGTCGTGGTTTTTTTTTCCCATTCATCCGTTGATGTCTGGTTGTGGTTTCTTTCTTCCCATTCATCGAGAGATGTCTGGTCGTGGTTTCTTTCTTCCCATTCATCGAGAGATGTCTGGTCGTGGTTTCTTTCTTCCCATTCATCCGTTGATGTCTGGTCGTGGTTTCTTTCTTCCCATTCATCGAGAGATGTCTGGTCGTCGTTTCTTTCTTCCCATTCATCGAGAGATGTCTGGTCGTGGTTTCTTTCTTCCCATTCATCGAGAGATGTCTGGTCGTGGTTTCTTTCTTCCCGTTCATCCGTTGATGTCTGGTCGTGGTTTCTTTCTTCCCATTCATCGAGAGATGTCTAGTCGTGGTTTCTTTCTTCCCATTCATCCGTTGATGTCTGGTCGTGGTTTCTTTCTTCCCATTCATCAAGAGATGTATGGTCGTGGTTTCTTTCTTCCCATTCATCGAGATTTGTCTGGTCGTGGTTTCTTTCTTCCCATTCATCTTTTGATGTCTAGTCGTGGTTTCTTTCTTCCCATTCATCGAGAGATGTCTGGTTGTGGTTTCCTTCTTCCCATTCATCGAGAGATGTCTGGTCGTGGTTTCTTTCTTCCCATTCATTCGTTGATGTCTGGTCGTGGTTTCTTTCTTCCCATTCATCGAGAGATGTCTGGTCGTGGTTTCTTTCTTCCCATTCATCCGACAGATGTCTGGTCGTGGTTTCTTTCTTCCCATTCATCCGAGAGATGTCTGGTCGTGGTTTCTTTCTTCCCATTCATCCGTTGATGTCTTGTCGTGGTTTCTTTCTTCCCATTCATCCGAGAGATGTCTGGTCGTGGTTTCTTTCTTCCCATTCATTGAGAGATGTCTGGTCGTGGTTTCTTTCTTCCCATTCATCCGTTGATGTCTGGTCGTGGTTTCTTTCTTCCCATTCATCAGAGATGTCTGGTCGTGGTTTCTTTCTTCCCATTCATCGAGAGATGTCTGGTCGTGGTTTCTTTCTTCCCATTCATCGAGAGATGTCTGGTCGTGGTTTCTTTCTTCCCATTCATCGAGAGATGTCTGGTCGTGGTTTTTTTTCCCATTCATCCGTTGATGTCTGGTTGTGGTTTCTTTCTTCCCATTCATCGAGAGATGTCTGGTCGTGGTTTCTTTCTTCCCATTCATTGAGAGATGTCTGTTCGGGTTTCTTTCTTCCCATTCATCCGTTGATGTCTGGTCGTGGTTTCTTTCTTCCCATTCATCGAGAGATGTCTGGTCGTGGTTTCTTTCTTCCCATTCATCCGAGAGATGTCTGGTTGTGGTTTCTTTCTTCCCATTCATCCGTTGATGTCTGGTCGTGGTTTCTTTCTTCCCATTCATCCGTTGATGTCTGGTCGTGGTTTCTTTCTTCCCATTCATCCGAGAGATGTCTGGTCGTGGTTTCTTTCTTCCCATTCATCGAGAGATGTCTGGTCGTGGTTTCTTTCTTCCCATTCATCGAGAGATGTCTGGTCGTGGTTTCTTTCTTCCCATTCATCCGTTGATGTCTGGTCGTGGTTTCTTTCTTCCCATTCATCGAGAGATGTCTGGTCGTGGTTTCTTTCTTCCCATTCATCTTTTGATGTCTTGTCGTGGTTTCTTTCTTCCCATTCATCCGTTGATGTCTGGTCGTGGTTTCTTTCTTCCCATTCATCGAGAGATGTCTGGTCGTGGTTTCTTACTTCCCATTCTTCCGAGAGATGTCTGGTTGTGGTTTCTTTCTTCCCATTCACCGATGATGTCTGGTCGTGGTTTCTTTCATCCCATTCATCCGAGAGATGTCTGGTCGTGGTTTCTTTCTTCCCATTCATCGAGAGATGTCTGGTCGTGGTTTCTTTCTTCCCATTCATCCGTTGATGTCTGGTCGTGGTTTCTTTCTTCCCATTCATCAAGAGATGTATGGTCGTGGTTTCTTTCTTCCCATTCATCGAGATTTGTCTGGTCGTGTTTCTTTCTTCCCATTCATCCGTTGATGTCTAGTCGTGGTTTCTTTCTTCCCATTCATCGAGAGATGTCTGGTTGTGGTTTCTTCTTCCCATTCATCGAGAGATGTCTGGTCGTGGTTTCTTTCTTCCCATCATCCGAGAGATGTCTGGTCGTGGTTTCTTTCTTCCCATTCATCCGTTATGTCTGGTCGTGGTTTCTTTCTTCCCATTCATCGAGAGATGTCTGGTCGTGGTTTCTTTCTTCCCATTCATCCGAGAGATGTCTGGTCGTGGTTTCTTTCTTCCCATTCATCCGTTGATGTCTGGTCGTGGTTTCTTTCTTCCCATTCATCCGAGAGATGTCTGGTCGTGGTTTCTTTCTTCCCATTCATCCGAGATGTCTGGTCGTGGTTTCTTTCTTCCCATTCATCAGAGATGTCTGGTCGTGGTTTCTTTCTTCCAATTCATCGAGAGATGTCTGGTCGTGGTTTCTTTCTTCCCATTCATCGAGAGATGTCTGGTCGTGGTTTCTTTCTTCCCATTCATCGAGAGATGTCTGGTCGTGGTTTTTTCTTCCCATTCATCCGTTGATGTCTGGTCGTGGTTTCTTTCTTCCCATTCATCGAGAGATGTCTGGTCGTGGTTTCTTTCTTCCCATTCATCGAGAGATGTCTGGTCGTGGTTTCTTTCTTCCCATTCATCCGTTGATGTCTGGTCGTGGTTTCTTTCTTCCCATTCATCGAGAGATGTCTGGTCGTGGTTTCTTTCTTCCCATTCATCCAAGAGATGTCTGGTCGTGGTTTCTTTCTTCCCATTCATCGAGAGATGTCTGGTCGTGGTTTCTTTCTTCCCGTTCATCCGTTGATGTCTGGTCGTGGTTTCTTTCTTCCCATTCATCGAGAGATGTCTGGTCGTGGTTTCTTTCTTCCCATTCATCCGTTGATGTCTGGTCGTGGTTTCTTTCTTCCCATTCATCAAGAGATGTATGGTCGTGGTTTCTTTCTTCCCATTCATCGAGATTTGTCTGGTCGTGGTTTCTTTCTTCCCATTCATCTTTTGATGTCTAGTCGTGGTTTCTTTCTTCCCATTCATCGAGAGATGTCTGGTCGTGGTTTCCTTCTTCCCATTCATCGAGAGATGTCTGGTCGTGGTTTCTTTCTTCCCATTCATCGTTGATGTCTGGTCGTGGTTTCTTTCTTCCCATTCATCGAGAGATGTCTGGTCGTGGTTTCTTTCTTCCCATTCATCCGACAGATGTCTGGTCGTGGTTTCTTTCTTCCCATTCATCGAGAGATGTCTGGTCGTGGTTTCTTTCTTCCCATTCATCCGTTGATGTCTGTCGTGGTTTCTTTCTCTTCCATTCATCGAGAGATGTCTGGTCGTGGTTTCTTTCTTCCCATTCATCGAGAGATGTCTGGTCGTGGTTTCTTTCTTCCATTCATCCGTTGATGTCTGGTCGTGGTTTCTTTCTTCCCATTCATCGAGAGATGTCTGGTCGTGGTTTCTTTCTTCCCATTCATCGAGAGATGTCTGGTCGTGGTT
>NW_026113302.1:0-30232 GCF_024323335.1 Lathyrus oleraceus | reverse complement strand
TGTTATCAAGAAATGAGAAGATTGATAGTGTTATTAGTGTTCTTGTTTCGCTAAATTTTGTATATTGTTGTCAAGAAATGAGAAGATTGATAGTGTTATTAGTGTTCTTGTTTTGCTAAATTTTGTATATTGTTATCATAAAATGAGAAGATTGATAGTGTTATTAGTGTTCTTGTTTTGCTAAATTTTGTATATTGTTATCAAGAAATGAGAAGATTGATAGTGTTATTAGTGTTCTTGTTTTGTTAAATTTTGTATATTGTTATTAAGAAATGAGAAGATTGATAGTGTTATAAGTGTTCTTGTTTTGCTAAATTTTGTATATTGTTATCAAGAAATAAGAAGATTGATAGTGTTATTAGTGTTCTTGTTTTGCTAAATTTTGTATATTGTTGTCAAGAAATGAGAAGATTGATAATGTTATTAGTGTTCTTGTTTTGCTAAATTTTGTATATTGTTATCAAGAAATGAGAAGATCGATAGTGTTATTAGTGTTCTTGTTTTGCTAAATTTTGTATATTGCTATAAAAAATTAGAAGATCGATAGTGTTATTAGTGTTCTTGTTTTGCTAAATTTTGTATATTGTTATCAAGAAATGAAAAGATTGATAGTGTTATTAGTGTTCTGGTTTTTCTAAATTTAGTATATTGTTATCAAGAAATGAGAAGATTGATAGTGTTATTAGTGTTCTTGTTTTGCTAAATTTTGTATATTGTTATCAAGAAATGAGAAGATTGATAATGTTGTTAGTGTTCTTGTTTTGCTTAATTTGTATATTGTTATCAAGAAATAAGGAGATTGATAATGTTGTTAGTGTTCTTGTTTTGCTAATTTTGTATATTGTTATCAACAAATGAGAAGATTGATAGTGTTATTAGTGTTCTTGTTTCGCAAAATTTTGTATATTGTTGTCAAGAAATGAGAAGATTGATAGTGTTATTAGTGTTCTTGTTTTGCTAAATTTTTTATATTGTTATCAAAAAATGAGAAGATTGATAGTGTTACTAGGGTTCTTGTTTTGCTAAATTTTGTATATTGTTATCAAGAAATGAGAAGATTGATAGTGTTATTAGTGTTCTTGTTTTGCTAAATTTTGTATATTGTTATCAAGAAATGAGAAGATTGATAGTGTTATTAGTGTTCTTGTTTTGCTAAATTTTGTATATTGTTATCAAGAAATGAGAAGATTGATAGTGTTATTAGTGTTCTTGTTTTGCTAAATTATGTATATTGTTATCAAGAAATAAGAAGATTGATAGTGTTATTAGTGTTCTTGTTTTGCTAAATTTTGTATATTCTTATCAAGAAATGAGAAGATTGATAGTGTTATTAGCGTTCTTGTTTTGCTAAATTTTGTATATTGTTATCAAGAAATGAGAAGATTGATAGTGTTATTAGTGTTCTTGTTATCACTAGTACAAAAAGAATAATATAATTTGTAAATTTACACCCGTTTTACAAAAAACGGGTGTAAAAAGCAAATGCGGTGGCAGTTTTGTAAATAAAGTCTTATTTTGAATTTTAGTACGTAACAATAGACACCCTATTTTTAAATAACGGGTGTAAATTCAAATATTATTTATTATCAACTCTATATTACACCTGATATTCAAAAAAAGGGTGTAAATTTAAAAATAAAAATAAAATATTCGTGCCTTAAACAATAACTTTTATTATTCTTATTTGTTTAATCTTAAATTTTCGTAAAAAAATAATAAATTTTAATATTAATATATAACAATAGACACCCTATATTTAAAAATAGGGTGTATAATTATAACAATATAAATTTTTTTGGGATTCTTGTAGTTGTATCATACCCTTAGAAATTTCACATTTTTCTTCTCAGATTTCGTTACTTTAGCCTTTAATCTTTAATATTTAATCGTTAACCCCATTTTGAGAAATCACCGTTCCAGGGGTTCGGCTTTAGTATCATTTCAGTGATTTTGAAGAAACCCTAGCTTATTGGTTGAGTTTAGCTTACTGTACATTCTTTTTCGGTAGAATTTTTTTGGGATTTGAATCTGTAACATGAACAATAGAGCGAGATATCCACTTGGGAATGGGTTAGGTCGAGGTGGTGGTGGCGGTGGCGGAGGGTTTCAACAGAGACCAAATCAACAACAGTATGTGCAGAGGCACATGATGCAAAATCAGCATCCACAACAACAATACCAGCAGCATCAACAGAATCAACAATATCAGCAGCAGCAACAACAACAGTGGCTGAGAAGGAACCAGTTGAGTGGAACTGACACCAGTGTTGTGGAGGAGGTCGAGAAGACTGTGCAGTCTGAAACAAACGACTCTAGGTGCTCTTTGGTCTTTTGATTTTTGTTTTTTAAGCTTTTTGAACCTAACCAGATTAATTTCTGGTAGTTACATTTGTATATTTGTTTGTGTATTTGTCTTATACCTATTGCTTGTCTGTGTTTGTGTTACACAGTCATATGCATTTTGATGTGGATAATTAATATAGTTTGTATGTTTGTCGTGTTGAGTTTTGAATTTTTGATGTTAGGGCATGAGACCTTTTCGATGTTTATACATTTGTGTGCGTGGTTGTTTGCCCAGGCTGTCTATTAGGTGATATCTTGCTGTAGGAGGGAATCCTGTCCTCTTATAAAGGGTATTTGCTGTTAATGTTTGTTCGTTGATATGGTTTATGTGTAACTTTGATAGCTTGATTATTTTAGCTCGCTCACTCTTTTCTTAACTGTTGATAGCAATCTGTCTCCTTCCACCGTGGTTTGCTTAATTTTCCTGTCTTAGAGTGTAGTAAATTGGTTTTATTTTCTTTTCCTATCCAGTGAAGAATCAAATTAGATTTTTTTTTTCATTTAATCAAGAGCCTTAGATGATTTTGAAAGTTATTATCATGGTTTGTAAATGATTGCGGAAACTCAAATTTGAGCAGGGAACCTGAATGTTTGATAGTGTTATATGAAGTTCTAGGTTCTGAATGTTTTATCTCTGTCTAACATAACCAGAGTTGCATTAATTTCTGTATAGTGCTCTAATGTAAAGTTGGTTTGATGATGTTTACAATGATTTCTAATGCCTTGCTATTGCAAATCTAATATGATATGGGTTGATGTTTGCTCTATCATGTGTTTATGAAAGGTTTGAAAATAGCTTGTAAAATTCAATTATTCTACTGCCAGATAAAGCTAATGTGATTGTTTTTCCCTAAGAAAAGAATGTCTTTTAATTTTATTCTCAATTGATTTTGTATGTTAGTTCACAAGATTGGAAGGCAAGACTAAAGATTCCACCAGCTGATACACGCTATAGGACAGAGGTATGATTACAAACAATTTAAAGTTGTTATCATATATATTCCAAGTGATTGTTTATTTAAATTATGTATTATGCTTTGGTTTTGGTCATATATTTTGTTTAAGAATTGGGATCTTTGAGTTTGTCAGGAACAGTACGCATCCCTTGTTGGAGTTGATTCTCTGCATTGGTTTTAGCTTTCATTTTGTTGAGTCATGTCATTTTTAGTACCCTATGGCCTGTGCTCAGTGCCTTTTAGACATTTTATTTGATATGCCATTTTTTAGTCATTAGGTCATTACGGCTTAGAATTTAGAGTATAAACATGCTTGTAAAACTGCAAACTCTTAATAAAATTTCTTTTACGTCCAGAAATATAGGAAATAATATCAGATTCTACTCATTCTCACCCTTCAAACTTCATTGTTACAGAATTATATTTTTTAATCATAAATTAAGTGCTAGATGTCAGATTGTTGCTATATTTCCAAATGATATTCATAATATTCTTTTAATGGTCTGATAAATATTATCTATCATCTTGGGGTTAGTAATTTAAAATATTGTGCCAGTCTTGACCTTTTGTTAATTTTTCTACTCAGGATGTGACAGCAACTAAAGGAAATGAGTTTGAGGATTACTTTTTGAAGCGTGAGCTGCTAATGGGAATATATGAGAAGGGGTTTGAAAGGCCATCCCCTATCCAAGAAGAAAGCATTCCAATTGCCCTTACTGGTAGTGACATTCTTGCTAGGGCTAAAAATGGAACAGGCAAAACAGCTGCATTTTGCGTTCCTGCATTGGAAAAAATTGATCAAGATAACAATGTTATTCAAGGTAGGTTTCCTCTTCTTTGTTTAAAAGATGCTTTGAAGTCTAGTAGAATGGATTACACTTTATTATGTCTCATTTCCGTTCTGGTAGCCTGCTGTTTGTTGTCAGGACTCAGCAATGTTTTCTTATTAAATTTTTTAAAACGTAATGAACTTTTTAATAGGGTAGTTCGGGCTATTTATCAATTTCATTTTATGAATATTCAAAGAGTACAAGGTTGACTTCTTATCTGTTTTCAGCATTTCAACCAGAATATGATGTTTGTTATGGGAGCTATTTATCAATATAATCTCAATATGAGTGCTTTGGTCAAATTTTGCTTATATTTCATTCTGAAGGGAGTTTAATTTATCCGAGGCTCCTATAGTATTGTGTGTAACCATTAATTGTTCCTTGTTCATATTATTAATTGTTAATTTATTATTTATGATAATTACTTGGCAAAGTTGTGTTAAGGCCCACCAAGTCTTTTCCTATTTTTTTTAATGACAAATGTGCAGTGTTTTGGTGCCAAACTGCCAATTGTCAAAGTTAACTGAATATAAAAAGATATGTTTTGTTGTATTAATGCATGCTTTCATTTTAATTGTTCAGTTATTTAGTGTCCATTTTTTATAATATGAACCGATTTTAGGGTTACCCATGTTTTGACCATTGCCTTTTCTTTTGTCCTGTCATGCAGTTGTTATACTGGTTCCAACACGAGAATTGGCTTTGCAAACATCTCAAGTATGTAAAGAGCTTGCAAAACATTTGCAAATTCAAGTTATGGTCACAACAGGCGGTACAAGCCTGAAAGACGACATTATGCGTTTATATCAACCTGTCCATCTGCTAGTTGGTACTCCGGGAAGAATTTTGGATCTTGCAAAGAAGGGTGTCTGCGTTCTGAAAGATTGTTCTATGCTTGTGATGGATGAGGTAAAGACAGTTTACCAGATATTTACCAATTTTATAACTTTTGTAGAGAAGTATACTATTGTTAATCAGATGAGAAATTATGATAAGAGTAAGGAATGTTTAATATTGTCTGATATCTGGTCGCGTTTCTATTGTTTTTGTCTGGTTTGCTAGGGTAAGGAATTTCTGTCCCTGTCTAAGTTGCATTTTGAACTTTGCAGCAGATGCAACAACTTTGTATATTGCATCTCTGATTTATGTTTTAAACATATAGCCGAACATCTTCACCTTCGATTAACATTTTCTCTTTCTTTATCTTGGTACCAGGCTGATAAACTTCTCTCCCCAGAGTTCCAGCCTTCAATTGAGCAGCTGATTCACTTTCTTCCCTCAAGTCGTCAAATCCTTATGTTTTCAGCTACATTTCCTGTTACTGTAAAGGATTTCAAAGATAGATATCTTCGTAAGCCGTATATCATTAATCTTATGGACGAGCTAACTCTGAAGGGTATTACCCAATTTTATGCATTTGTGGAGGAGAGGCAGAAAGTTCACTGCCTAAATACTCTTTTCTCTAAGGTATATGCTCATGCCAAAATATTGTAAATTTTTTTTTTTTGAGATTTGGATATGATAGTAATATGGCTTCTATTACAGCTGCAAATAAACCAGTCAATCATCTTCTCCCAGTCAATCATCCTTTATTTTCTGATACTATATCCATTTGTTTGTTAGAAATCAGTTTTTAAAGTTAATAGTTGCATAATTTATATCAGTAGTATACTTTATATGATTTACGCATGCAATTCATTAATGGAATGGGGGTATTCTTGGTAATACGGAAGTGTGTCATAAATCTTGTTTGATATAACTGCTTTATTAAGCTTGTTAGATTTTTATTATTCCAACCCGATGATTAACTTTTTATCATTCTCATTCTGAAACAGATCTTTTCACTAGGGGAATAGATATCCAAGCAGTGAATGTTGTTATTAATTTTGATTTTCCCAAGAACTCAGAGACATATCTGCACAGGGTATGTTTGATTTCTGCCTTTTCTCCTACATTGGTAATGATTCTCTGTATGTGTTTTCATGGGTGCTCCGTTGATATATAGGTTGGCCGATCAGGGAGGTTTGGACACCTTGGTTTAGCAGTGAACTTAATAACCTATGAGGATCGTTTCAATTTGTAAGTATGTCTGTTAGATACGAGTTTCCGAGCTACTCGGTGCAGATTTCTGATGCGTTTCTATGTTGTCCAGGTATAGGATTGAACAAGAACTTGGCACTGAAATAAAACAAATTCCCCCATTCATTGATCAGGCCATATATTGTCGGTGACCGGTGGTAGATACCCTGTTTGTATTCTCAACTGTGGTGAATAGCATCATCGGTGAGTGATAGGAACCATTTTCTTTTGATATTTATGATCATGGCATCTTGTTTGTGGTATTTTTTCATCCAAGAGTGAAAATAGATATCTCTATATTTTTATCTAACTGTCTGCAAGTTAGTTTCATTAGAGAAACAAATTGGCTTAGTTAAGAGCATAAAGGCAATAGTAACTGTTCATCCAAGAATCAATGGAATTAGATTAAAAACCTATATAGCCATTTAAATCATAATCATTAATTTTCCGATGTGAATGTGCTGCACGAGGATTCAATAAGTTAGGGTATTGTTAGACCCCTCTGTTGAATGTTTTGTTATTTATTTATGCTTTTAAGAGCCCTGGAAAAATAATTAGAACCTAAAGTTTAATAATGGGTTTTTAAATGCCAGACATATGCTTGGCTCCTTGGATTGCATTTGCAAATTGGTTATTATTAATTTTTATTGAATATCCAGGAATATATAAAAATATTTGGTTTAATGAAATTTCAAATAAAATATTTTTTAAAAAATTGAGATATTTTACACCCTTCATACACAAAATAGGGTGTAAATGTGTTAAAATTAAATGTAATTATAAGATATTTTACATTTGATATATCAAAAATAGGGTGTAAATATTTGTCATTTTACACCCGTTTGAATTATAATAGGGTGTAAATTCGTTTAACTTCAATGTATGTAGGTGACAATTTACACCCGTTTTATATTAAATAGGGTGTAAATGTCCTAAAATTCAATGTATATATCTACCAATTACACCTTTTTTTTATCTAAAACAGGGTGTAATAGGTGACAATTTACACCCGTTTTATATTAAATAGGGTGTAAATGTCTTAAAATTTAATGTATATATCTACCAATTACACCCTTTTTTTAAATCTAAAATAGGGTGTAATATATTCTCTTTTTACACCCGTTTTAAAACGGGTGTAAATTCTTCATACATATCTCACCCTTTGAATTTACACCCTATCATAACGGGTGTAATATGTATAAAAAACGGGTGTAAAATCTTCTTTCTGCACTAGTGTATCAAGAAACATTTAACGCTGGCCCTTTATCAAAATCTCCCAAAAATGAAAGGCATTGCCATGGGGAATTCTCCATGGCTTCTGTTAGTTAAATAAGGATATGGAAGGTCACAACTAGGACGATGTAAGCCATGACGCACAGTTCGTTGGAATTTATGATGGCTTCAAAGGCCACACCGCTGCTTCCTATATCCGTACGCACATCTTTAGGACTCTATTGCGTGAGTTATTTTTTTGCTTCTTTTTTCTTAGCATACTTACCTGTATATTGTTATGAAGAAATGAAAAGATTGATAGTGTTATTAGTGTTCTTGTTTTGCTAAATTTTGTAAATTGTTATTAAGAAATGAGAAGATTGATAGTGTTATTAGTGTTCTTGTTTTGCTAATTTTTGTATATTGTTATCAAGAAATGAGAAGATTGATAGTGTTATTAGTGTTCTTGTTTTGCTAAATTTTGTATATTGTTTTCAAGAAATAAGAAGATTGATAGTGTTATTAGTGTTCTTGTTTTGCTAAATTTTGTATATTCTTATCAAGAAATGAGAAGATTGATAGTGTTATTAGTGTTCTTGTTTTGCTAAATTTTGTATATTGTTATCAAGAAATGAGAAGGTTGATAGTGTTATTAGTGTTCTTGTTTTGCTAATTTTTGTATATTGTTATCAAGAAATGAGAAGATTGATAGTGTTATTAGTGTTCTTGTTATCAAGAAACATTTAACGCTGACCCTTTACCAAAATCTCCCAAAAATGAAAGGCATTGCCATGGGGAATTCTCCATGGCTTCTGTTAGTCAAATAAGGATATGGAAGATCACAACTAGGACGATGTAAGCCATGACGCACTGTTCGTTGGAATTTATGATGGCTTCAAAGGCCATACCGCTGCTTCCTATATCCGTACGCACATCTTTAGGACTCTATTACGTGAGTTATTTTTTTGCTTCTTTTTTCTTAGCATACTTACCTGTATATTGTTATGAAGAAATGAAAAGATTGATAGTGTTATTAGTGTTCTTGTTTTGCTAAATTTTGTATATTGTTATCAAGAAATGAGAAGATTGATAGTGTTATTAGTGTTCTTGTTTTGCTAAATTTTGTATATTGTTATCAAGAAATGAGAAGATTGATAGTGTTTTTAGTGTTCTTGTTTTGCTAAATTTTGTATATTGTTATAAAGAAATAAGGATATTGATAATGTTGTTAGTGTTCTTGTTTTTCTAAATTTTGTATATTGTTATCAAGAAATGAGAAGATTGATAGTGTTATTAGTGTTCTAGTTTTGCTAAATTTGTATATTGTTATCAAGAAATGAGAAGATTGATAGTGTTATTAGTGTTGTTGTTTTGCTAAATTTTGTATATTGTTATCTAGAAATTAGAAGATTGATAGTATTATTAGTGTTCTTGTTTTACTAATTTTGTATATTGTTATCAAGAAATGAGAAGATTGATAGTGTTATTAGTGTTCTTATTTCGCTAAATTTTGTATATTGTTGTCAAGAAATGAGAAGATTGATCGTGTTATTAGTGTTCTTGTTTTGCTAAATTTTGTATATTGTTATCAAAAAATGAGAAGATTGATAGTGTTACTAGTGTTCTTGTTTTGCTAAATTTTGTATATTGTTATCAAGAAATGAGAAGATTGATAGTGTTATTAGTGTTCTTGTTTTGCTAAATTTTGTATATTGTTATTTAGAAATGAGAAGATTGATAGTGTTATAAGTGTTCTTGTTTTGCTAAATTTTGTATATTGTTATCAAGAAATAAGAAGATTGATAGTGTTATTAGTGTTCTTGTTTTGCTAATTTTGTATATTCTTATCAAGAAATGAGAAGATTGATAGTGTTATTAGTGTTCTTGTTTTGCTAAATTTTGTATATTGTTATCAGGAAATGAGAAGGTTGATAGTGTTATTAGTGTTCTTGTTTTGCTAATTTTTGTATATTGTTATCAAGAAATGAGTAGATTGATAGTGTTATTAGTGTTCTTGTTATCAAGAAACATTTAACGCTGACCCTTTACCAAAATCTCCCAAAAATGAAAGGCATTGCCATGGGGAATTCTCCATGGCTTCTGTTAGTTAAATAAGGATATGGAAGGTCACAACTAGGACGATGTAAGCCATGACGCACAGTTCGTTGGAATTTATGATGGCTTCAAAGGCCATACCGCTGCTTCCTATATCCGTACGCACATCTTTAGGACTCTATTACGTGAGTTATTTTTTTGCTTCTTTTTTCTTAGCATACTTACCTGTATATTGTTATGAAGAAATGAAAAGATTGATAGTGTTATTAGTGTTCTTGTTTTGCTAAATTTTGTATATTGTTATCAAGAAATGAGAAGATTGATAGTGTTATTAGTGTTCTTGTTTTGCTAAATTTTGTATATTGTTATCAAGAAATGAGAAGATTGATAGTGTTTTTAGTGTTCTTGTTTTGCTAAATTTTGTATATTGTTATAAAGAAATAAGGATATTGATAATGTTGTTAGTGTTCTTGTTTTGCTAAATTTTGTATATTGTTATCAAGAAATGAGAAGATTGATAGTGTTATTAGTGTTCTTGTTTTGCTAAATTTGTATATTGTTATCAAGAAATGAGAAGATTGATAGTGTTATTAGTGTTGTTGTTTTGCTAAATTTTGTGTATTGTTATCTAGAAATTAGAAGATTGATAGTATTATTAGTGTTCTTGTTTTACTAATTTTGTATATTGTTATCAAGAAATGAGAAGATTGATAGTGTTATTAGTGTTCTTATTTCGCTAAATTTTGTATATTGTTGTCAAGAAATGAGAAGATTGATCGTGTTATTAGTGTTCTTGTTTTGCTAAATTTTGTATATTGTTATCAAAAAATGAGAAGATTGATAGTGTAACTAGTGTTCTTGTTTTGCTAAATTTTGTATATTGTTATCAAGAAATGAGAAGATTGATAGTGTTATTAGTGTTCTTGTTTTGCTAAATTTTGTATATTGTTATTTAGAAATGAGAAGATTGATAGTGTTATAAGTGTTCTTGTTTTGCTAAATTTTGTATATTGTTATCAAGAAATAAGAAGATTGATAGTGTTATTAGTGTTCTTGTTTTGCTAATTTTGTATATTCTTATCAAGAAATGAGAAGATTGATAGTGTTATTAGTGTTCTTGTTTTGCTAAATTTTGTATATTGTTATCAGGAAATGAGAAGGTTGATAGTGTTATTAGTGTTCTTGTTTTGCTAATTTTTGTATATTGTTATCAAGAAATGAGAAGATTGATAGTGTTATTAGTGTTCTTGTTATCAAGAAACATTTAACGCTGACCCTTTACCAAAATCTCCCAAAAATGAAAGGCATTGCCATGGGGAATTCTCCATGGCTTCTGTTAGTCAAATAAGGATATGGAAGATCACAACTAGGACGATGTAAGCCATGACGCACTGTTCGTTGGAATTTATGATGGCTTCAAAGGCCACACCGCTGCTTCCTATATCCGTACGCACATCTTTAGGACTCTATTACGTGAGTTATTTTTTTGCTTCTTTTTTCTTAGCATACTTACCTGTATATTGTTATGAAGAAATGAAAAGATTGATAGTGTTATTAGTGTTCTTGTTTTGCTAAATTTTGTATATTGTTATCAAGAAATGAGAAGATTGATAGTGTTATTAGTGTTCTTGTTTTGCTAAATTTTGTATATTGTTATAAAGAAATGAGAAGATTGATAGTGTTTTTAGTGTTCTTGTTTTGCTAAATTTTGTATATTGTTATCAAGAAATGAGAAGATTGATAGTGTTATTAGTGTTCTTGTTTTGCTAATTTTGTATATTGTTATCTAGAAATGAGAAGATTGATAGTGTTATTAGTGTTCTTGTTTTGCTAAATTTGTATATTGTTATCAAGAAATGAGAAGATTGATAGTGTTATTAGTGTTGTTGTTTTGCTAAATTTTGTATATTGTTATCTAGAAATTAGAAGATTGATAGTGTTATTTGTGTTCTTGTTTTGCTAATTTTGTATATTGTTATCAAGAAATGAGAAGATTGATAGTGTTATTAGTGTTCTTGTTTCGCTAAATTTTGTATATTGTTGTCAAGAAATGAGAAGATTGATAGTGTTATTAGTGTTCTTGTTTTGCTAAATTTTGTATATTGTTATCAAAAAATGAGAAGATTGATAGTGTTACTAGTGTTCTTGTTTTGCTAAATTTTGTATATTGTTATCAAGAAATGAGAAGATTGATAGTGTTATTAGTGTTCTTGTTTTGCTAAATTTTGTATATTGTTATCAAGAAATGAGAAGATTGATAGTGTTATTAGTGTTCTTGTTTTGCTAAATTTTGTATATTGTTATCAAGAAATGAGAAGATTGATAATGTTATTAGTGTTCTTGTTTTGCTAAATTTTGTATATTGTTATCAAGAAATAAGAAGATTGATATTGTTATTAGTGTTCTTGTTTTGCTAAATTTTGTATATTCTTATCAAGAAATGAGAAGATTGATAGTGTTATTAGTGTTCTTGTTTTGCTAAATTTTGTATATTGTTATCAAGAAATGAGAAGATTGATAGTGTTTTTAGTGTTCTTGTTTTGCTAAATTTTGTATATTGTTATCAAGAAATGAGAAGATTGATAGTGTTATTAGTGTTCTTGTTTTGCTAATTTTGTATATTGTTATCTAGAAATGAGAAGATTGATAGTGTTATTAGTGTTCTTGTTTTGCTAAATTTGTATATTGTTATCAAGAAATGAGAAGATTGATAGTGTTATTAGTGTTTTTGTTTTGCTAAATTTTGTATATTGTTATCTAGAAATTAGAAGATTGATAGTGTTATTAGTGTTCTTGTTTTGCTAATTTTGTATATTGTTATCAAGAAATGAGAAGATTGATAGTGTTATTAGTGTTCTTGTTTTGCTAAATTTTGTATATTGTTGTCAAGAAATGAGAAGATTGATAGTGTTATTAGTGTTCTTGTTTTGCTAAATTTTGTATATTGTTATCAAGAAATGAGAAGATTGATAGTGTTATTAGTGTTCTTGTTTTGCTAAATTTTGTATATTGTTATCAAGAAATGAGAAGATTGATAGTGTTATTAGTGTTCTTGTTTTGCTAAATTTTGTATATTGTTATCAAGAAATGAGAAGATTGATAGTGTTATTAGTGTTCTTGTTTTGCTAAATTTTGTATATTGTTATCAAGAAATGAGAAGATTGATAATGTTATTAGTGTTCTTGTTTTGCTAAATTTTGTATATTGTTATCAAGAAATGAGAAGATTGATAGTGTTATTAGTGTTCTTGTTTTGCTAATTTTGTATATTGTTATCTAGAAATGAGAAGATTGATAGTGTTATTAGTGTTCTTGTTTTGCTAAATTTGTATATTGTTATCAAGAAATGAGAAGATTGATAGTGTTTTTAGTGTTCTTGTTTTGCTAAATTTTGTATATTGTTATCAAGAAATGAGAAGATTGATAGTGTTATTAGTGTTCTTGTTTTGCTAAATTTTGTATATTGTTATCAAGAAATGAGAAGATTGATAGTGTTTTTAGTGTTCTTGTTTTGCTAAATTTTGTATATTGTTATCAAGAAATGAGAAGATTGATAGTGTTATTAGTGTTCTTGTTTTGCTAATTTTGTATATTGTTATCTAGAAATGAGAAGATTAATAGTGTTATTAGTGTTCTTGTTTTGCTAAATTTGTATATTGTTATGAAGAAATGAAAAGATTGATAGTGTTATTAGTGTTCTTGTTTTGCTAAATTTTGTATATTGTTATCAAGAAATGAGAAGATTGATAGTGTTATTAGTGTTCTTGTTTTGCTAAATTTTGTATATTGTTATCAAGAAATGAGAAGATTGATAGTGTTTTTAGTGTTCTTGTTTTGCTAAATTTTGTATATTGTTATCAAGAAATGAGAAGATTGATAGTGTTATTAGTGTTCTTGTTTTGCTAATTTTGTATATTGTTATCTAGAAATGAGAAGATTGATAGTGTTATTAGTGTTCTTGTTTTGCTAAATTTGTATATTGTTATCAAGAAATGAGAAGATTGATAGTGTTATTAGTGTTGTTGTTTTGCTAAATTTTGTATATTGTTATCTAGAAATTAGAAGATTGATAGTGTTATTAGTGTTCTTGTTTTGCTAATTTTGTATATTGTTATCAAGAAATGAGAAGATTGATAGTGTTATTAGTGTTCTTGTTTCGCTAAATTTTGTATATTGTTGTCAAGAAATGAGAAGATTGATAGTGTTATTAGTGTTCTTGTTTTGCTAAATTTTGTATATTGTTATCAAAAAATGAGAAGATTGATAGTGTTTTTAGTGTTCTTGTTTTGCTAAATTTTGTATATTGTTATCAAGAAATGAGAAGATTGATAGTGTTATTAGTGTTCTTGTTTTGCTAATTTTGTATATTGTTATCTAGAAATGAGAAGATTGATAGTGTTATTAGTGTTCTTGTTTTGCTAAATTTTGTATATTGTTATCAAGAAATGAGAAGATTGATAGTGTTTTTAGTGTTCTTGTTTTGCTAAATTTTGTATATTGTTATCAAGAAATGAGAAGATTGATAGTGTTATTAGTGTTCTTGTTTTGCTAATTTTGTATATTGTTATCTAGAAATGAGAAGATTGATAGTGTTATTAGTGTTTTTGTTTTGCTAAATTTTGTATATTGTTATCAAGAAATGAGAAGATTGATAGTGTTTTTAGTGTTCTTGTTTTGCTAAATTTTGTATATTGTTATCAAGAAATGAGAAGATTGATAGTGTTATTAGTGTTCTTGTTTTGCTAAATTTTGTATATTGTTATCAAGAAATGAGAAGATTGATAGTGTTATTAGTGTTCTTGTTTTGCTAAATTTTGTATATTGTTATCAAGAAATGAGAAGATTGATAATGTTATTAGTGTTCTTGTTTTGCTAAATTTTGTATATTGTTATCAAGAAATAAGAAGATTGATAGTGTTATTAGTGTTCTTGTTTTGCTAAATTTTGTATATTGTTATCAAGAAATGAGAAGATTGATAGTGTTATTAGTGTTCTTGTTTTGCTAAATTTTGTATATTGTTATCAAGAAATGAGAAGGTTGATAGTGTTATTAGTGTTCTTGTTTTGCTAAATTTTGTATATTGTTATCAAGAAATGAGAAGATTGATAGTGTTATTAGTGTTCTTGTTATCAAGAAACATTTAACGCTGACCCTTTACCAAAATCTCCCAAAAATGAAAGGCATTGCCATGGGGAATTCTCCATGGCTTCTGTTAGTCAAATAAGGATATGGAAGATCACAACTAGGACGATGTAAGCCATGACGCACTGTTCGTTGGAATTTATGATGGCTTCAAAGGCCACACCGCTGCTTCCTATATCCGTACGCACATCTTTAGGACTCTATTACGTGAGTTATTTTTTTGCTTCTTTTTTCTTAGCATACTTACCTGTATATTGTTATGAAGAAATGAAAGATTGATAGTGTTATTAGTGTTCTTGTTTTGCTAAATTTTGTATATTGTTATCAAGAAATGAGAAGATTGATAGTGTTATTAGTGTTCTTGTTTTGCTAAATTTTGTATATTGTTATCAAGAAATGAGAAGATTGATAGTGTTTTTAGTGTTCTTGTTTTGCTAAATTTTGTATATTGTTATCAAGAAATGAGAAGATTGATAGTGTTATTAGTGTTCTTGTTTTGCTAAATTTTGTATATTGTTATCAAGAAATGAGAAGATTGATAGTGTTATTAGTGTTCTTGTTTTGCTAAATTTTGTATATTGTTATCAAGAAATGAGAAGATTGATAGTGTTATTAGTGTTCTTGTTTTGCTAAATTTTGTATATTGTTATCAAGAAATGAGAAGTTGATAGTGTTATTAGTGTTCTTGTTTTGCTAATTTTTGTATATTGTTATCAAGAAATGAGAAGATTGATAGTGTTATTAGTGTTCTTGTTATCAAGAAACATTTAACGCTGAACCTTTACCAAAATCTCCCAAAAATGAAAGGCATTGCCATGGGAATTCTCCATGGCTTCTGTTAGTCAAATAAGATATGGAAGATCACAACTAGGACGATGTAAGCATGACGCACTGTTCGTTGGATTTATGATGGCTTCAAAGGCCACACAGCTGCTTCCTATATCCGTACGCACATCTTTAGGACTCTATTACGTGAGTTATTTTTTTTGCTTCTTTTTTCTTAGCATACTTACCTGTATATTGTTATGAAGAAATGAAAAGATTGATAGTGTTATTAGTGTTCTTGTTTTGCTAAATTTTGTATATTGTTATCAAGAAATGAGAAGATTGATAGTGTTATTAGTGTTCTTGTTTTGCTAAATTTGTATATTGTTATAAGAAATGAGAAGATTGATAGTGTTTTTAGTGTTCTTGTTTTGCTAAATTTTGTATATTGTTATCAAGAAATGAAAAGATTGATAGTGTTATTAGTGTTCTTGTTTTGCTAAATTTTGTATATTGTTATCAAGAAATGAGAAGATTGATAGTGTTATTAGTGTTCTTGTTTTGCTAAATTTTGTATATTCTTATCAAGAAATGAGAAGATTGATAGTGTTATTAGTGTTCTTGTTTTGCTAAATTTGTATATTGTTATCAAGAAATGAGAAGGTTGATAGTGTTATTAGTGTTCTTGTTTTGCTAATTTTGTATATTGTTATCAAGAAATGAGAAGATTGATAGTGTTATTAGTGTTCTTGTTATCAAGAAACATTTAACGCTGACCCTTTACCAAAATCTCCCAAAAATGAAAGGCATTGCCATGGGGAATTCTCCATGGCTTCTGTTAGTCAAATAAGGATATGGAAGATCACAACTAGGACGATGTAAGCCATGACGCACTGTTCGTTGGAATTTATGATGGCTTCAAAGGCCACACAGCTGCTTCCTATATCCGTACGCACATCTTTAGGACTCTATTACGTGAGTTATTTTTTTGCTTCTTTTTTCTTAGCATACTTACCTGTATATTGTTATGAAGAAATGAAAAGATTGATAGTGTTATTAGTGTTCTTGTTTTGCTAAATTTTGTATATTGTTATCAAGAAATGAGAAGATTGATAGTGTTATTAGTGTTCTTGTTTTGCTAAATTTTGTATATTGTTATCAAGAAATGAGAAGATTGATAGTGTTTTTAGTGTTCTTGTTTTGCTAAATTTTGTATATTGTTATCAAGAAATGAGAAGATTGATAGTGTTATTAGTGTTCTTGTTTTGCTAATTTTGTATATTGTTATCTAGAAATGAGAAGATTGATAGTGTTATTAGTGTTCTTGTTTTGCTAAATTTGTATATTGTTATCAAGAAATGAGAAGATTGATAGTGTTATTAGTGTTGTTGTTTTGCTAAATTTTGTATATTGTTATCTAGAAATTAGAAGATTGATAGTGTTATTAGTGTTCTTGTTTTGCTAATTTTGTATATTGTTATCAAGAAATGAGAAGATTGATAGTGTTATTAGTGTTCTTGTTTCGCTAAATTTTGTATATTGTTGTCAAGAAATGAGAAGATTGATAGTGTTATTAGTGTTCTTGTTTTGCTAAATTTTGTATATTGTTATCAAAAAATGAGAAGATTGATAGTGTTACTAGTGTTCTTGTTTTGCTAAATTTTGTATATTGTTATCAAGAAATGAGAAGATTGATAGTGTTATTAGTGTTCTTGTTTTGCTAAATTTTGTATATTGTTATCAAGAAATGAGAAGATTGATAGTGTTATTAGTGTTCTTGTTTTGCTAAATTTTGTATATTGTTATCAAGAAATGAGAAGATTGATAGTGTTATTAGTGTTCTTGTTTTGCTAAATTTTGTATATTGTTATCAAGAAATGAGAAGGTTGATAGTGTTATTAGTGTTCTTGTTTTGCTAATTTTGTATATTGTTATCAAGAAATGAGAAGATTGATAGTGTTATTAGTGTTCTTGTTATCAAAAATTTAACGCTGACCCTTTACCAAATCTCCCAAAAATGAAAGGCATTGCCATGGGGAATTCTCCATGGCTTCTGTTAGTCAAATAAGGATATGGAAATCACAACTAGGACGATGTAAGCCATGACGCACTGTTCGTTGGAATTTATGATGGCTTCAAAGGCCACACCGCTGCTTCCTATATCCGTACGCACATCTTTAGGACTCTATTACGTGAGTTATTTTTTTGCTTCTTTTTTCTTAGCATACTTACCTGTATATTGTTATGGAGAAATGAAAAAATTGATAGTGTTATTAGTGTTCTTGTTTTGCTAAATTTTGTATATTGTTATCAAGAAATGAGAAGATTGATAGTGTTATTAGTGTTCTTGTTTTGCTAAATTTTGTATATTGTTATCAAGAAATGAGAAGATTGATAGTGTTTTTAGTGTTCTTGTTTTGCTAAATTTTGTATATTGTTATCAAGAAATGAAAGATCGATTGTGTTATTAGTGTTCTTGTTTTGCTAAATTTTGTATATTGTTATCAAGAAATGAGAAGATTGATAGTGTTATTAGTGTTCTTGTTTTGCTAAATTTTGTATATTGTTATCAAGAAATGAGAAGATTGATAGTGTTATTAGTGTTCTTGTTTTGCTAAATTTTGTATATTGTTATCAAGAAATGAGAAGGTTGATAGTGTTATTAGTGTTCTTGTTTTGCTAATTTTTGTATATTGTTATCAAGAAATGAGAAGATTGATAGTGTTATTAGTGTTCTTGTTATCAAGAAACATTTAACGCTGACCCTTTACCAAAATCTCCCAAAAATGAAAGGCATTGCCATGGGAATTCTCCATGGCTTCTGTTAGTCAAATAAGGATATGGAAGATCACAACTAGGACGATGTAAGCCATGACGCACTGTTCGTTGGAATTTATGATGGCTTCAAAGGCCACACCGCTGCTTCCTATATCCGTACGCACATCTTTAGGACTCTATTACGTGAGTTATTTTTTTGCTTCTTTTTTCTTAGCATACTTACCTGTATATTGTTATGAAGAAATGAAAAGATTGATAGTGTTATTAGTGTTCTTGTTTTGCTAAATTTTGTATATTGTTATCAAGAAATGAGAAGATTGATAGTGTTATTAGTGTTCTTGTTTTGCTAAATTTTGTATATTGTTATCAAGAAATGAGAAGATTGATAGTGTTTTAGTGTTCTTGTTTTGCTAAATTTTGTATATTGTTATCAAGAAATGAGAAGATTGATAGTGTTATTAGTGTTCTTGTTTTGCTAATTTTGTATATTGTTATCTAGAAATGAGAAGATTGATAGTGTTATTAGTGTTCTTGTTTTGCTAAATTTGTATATTGTTATCAAGAAATGAGAAGATTGATAGTGTTATTAGTGTTCTTGTTTTGCTAATTTTGTATATTGTTATCTAGAAATTAGAAGATTGATAGTGTTATTAGTGTTCTTGTTTTGCTAATTTTGTATATTGTTATCAAGAAATGAGAAGATTGATAGTGTTATTAGTGTTCTTGTTTCGCTAAATTTTGTATATTGTTGTCAAGAAATGAGAAGATTGATAGTGTTATTAGTGTTCTTGTTTTGCTAAATTTTGTATATTGTTATCAAAAAATGAGAAGATTGATAGTGTTACTAGTGTTCTTGTTTTGCTAAATTTTGTATATTGTTATCAAGAAATGAGAAGATTGATAGTGTTATTAGTGTTCTTGTTTTGCTAAATTTTGTATATTGTTATCAAGAAATGAGAAGATTGATAGTGTTATTAGTGTTCTTGTTTTGCTAAATTTTGTATATTGTTATCAAGAAATGAGAAGATTGATAATGTTATTAGTGTTCTTGTTTTGCTAAATTTTGTATATTGTTATCAAGAAATAAGAAGATTGATATTGTTATTAGTGTTCTTGTTTTGCTAAATTTTGTATATTCTTATCAAGAAATGAGAAGATTGATAGTGTTATTAGTGTTCTTGTTTTGCTAAATTTTGTATATTGTTATCAAGAAATGAGAAGGTTGATAGTGTTATTAGTGTTCTTGTTTTGCTAATTTTTGTATATTGTTATCAAGAAATGAGAAGATTGATAGTGTTATTAGTGTTCTTGTTATCAAGAAACATTTAACGCTGACCCTTTACCAAAATCTCCCAAAAATGAAAGGCATTGCCATGGGGAATTCTCCATGGCTTCTGTTAGTCAAATAAGGATATGGAAGATCACAACTAGGACGATGTAAGCCATGACGCACTGTTCGTTGGAATTTATGATGGCTTCAAAGGCCACACCGCTGCTTCCTATATCCGTACGCACATCTTTAGGACTCTATTACGTGAGTTATTTTTTTTGCTTCTTTTTTCTTAGCATACTTACCTGTATATTGTTATGAAGAAATGAAAGATTGATAGTGTTATTAGTGTTCTTGTTTTGCTAAATTTTGTATATTGTTATCAAGAAATGAGAAGATTGATAGTGTTATTAGTGTTCTTGTTTTGCTAAATTTTGTATATTGTTATAAAGAAATGAGAAGATTGATAGTGTTTTTAGTGTTCTTGTTTTGCTAAATTTTGTATATTGTTATCAAGAAATGAAAAGATTGATAGTGTTATTAGTGTTCTTGTTATGCTAAATTTTGTATATTGTTATCAAGAAATGAGAAGATTGATAGTGTTATTAGTGTTCTTGTTTTGCTAAATTTTGTATATTGTTATCAAGAAATGAGAAGATTGATAGTGTTATTAGTGTTCTTGTTTTGCTAAATTTTGTATATTGTTATCAAGAAATGAGAAGGTTGATAGTGTTATTAGTGTTCTTGTTTTGCTAATTTTTGTATATTGTTATCAAGAAATGAGAAGATTGATAGTGTTATTAGTGTTCTTGTTATCAAGAAACATTTAACGCTGACCCTTTACCAAATCTCCCAAAAATGAAAGCATTGTCATGGGGAATTCTCCATGGCTTCTGTTAGTCAAATAAGGATATGGAAGATTACAACTAGGACGATGTAAGCCATGACGCACTGTTCGTTGGAATTTATGATGGCTTCAAGGCCACACCGCTGCTTCCTATATCCGTACGCACATCTTTAGGACTCTATTACGTGAGTTTATTTTTTTGCTTCTTTTTCTTAGCATACTTACCTGTATATTGTTATGAAGAAATGAAAGATTGATAGTGTTATTAGTGTTCTTGTTTTGCTAAATTTTGTATATTGTTATCAAGAAATGAGAAGATTGATAGTGTTATTAGTGTTCTTGTTTTGCTAAATTTTGTATATTGTTATCAAGAAATGAGAAGATTGATAGTGTTTTTAGTGTTCTTGTTTTGCTAAATTTTGTATATTGTTATCAAGAAATGAGAAGATTGATAGTGTTATTAGTGTTCTTGTTTTGCTAATTTTGTATATTGTTATCTAGAAATGAGAAGATTGATAGTGTTATTAGTGTTCTTGTTTTGCTAAATTTGTATATTGTTATCAAGAAATGAGAAGATTGATAGTGTTATTAGTGTTGTTGTTTTGCTAATTTTGTATATTGTTATCTAGAAATTAGAAGATTGATAGTGTTATTAGTGTTCTTGTTTTGCTAATTTTGTATATTGTTATCAAGAAATGAGAAGATTGATAGTGTTATTAGTGTTCTTGTTTCGCTAAATTTTGTATATTGTTGTCAAGAAATGAGAAGATTGATAGTGTTATTAGTGTTCTTGTTTTGCTAAATTTTGTATATTGTTATCAAAAAATGAGAAGATTGATAGTGTTATTAGTGTTCTTGTTTTGCTAAATTTGTATATTGTTATCAAGAAATGAGAAGATTGATAGTGTTATTAGTGTTCTTGTTTTGCTAAATTTTGTATATTGTTATCAAGAAATGAGAAGATTGATAGTGTTATTAGTGTTCTTGTTTTGCTAAATTTTGTATATTGTTATCAAGAAATGAGAAGATTGATAGTGTTATTAGTGTTCTTGTTTTGCTAAATTTTGTATATTGTTATCAAGAAATAAGAAGATTGATAGTGTTATTAGTGTTCTTGTTTTGCTAAATTTTGTATATTCTTATCAAGAAATGAGAAGATTGATAGTGTTATTAGTGTTCTTGTTTTGCTAAATTTTGTATATTGTTATCAAGAAATGAGAAGGTTGATAGTGTTATTAGTGTTCTTGTTTTGCTAATTTTTGTATATTGTTATCAAGAAATGAGAAGATTGATAGTGTTATTAGTGTTCTTGTTATCAAGAAACATTTAACGCTGACCCTTTACCAAAATCTCCCAAAAATGAAAGGCATTGCCATGGGGAATTCTCCATGGCTTCTGTTGTCAAATAAGGATATGGAAGATCACAACTAGGACGATGTAAGCCATGACGCACTGTTCGTTGGAATTTATGATGGCTTCAAAGGCCACACCGCTGCTTCCTATATCCGTACGCACATCTTTAGGACTCTATTACGTGAGTTATTTTTTTGCTTCTTTTTTCTTAGCATACTTACCTGTATATTGTTATGAAGAAATGAAAAGATTGATAGTGTTATTAGTGTTCTTGTTTTGCTAAATTTTGTATATTGTTATCAAGAAATGAGAAGATTGATAGTGTTATTAGTGTTCTTGTTTTGCTAAATTTTGTATATTGTTATCAAGAAATGAGAAGATTGATAGTGTTTTAGTGTTCTTGTTTTGCTAAATTTTGTATATTGTTATCAAGAAATGAGAAGATTGATAGTGTTATTAGTGTTTTGTTTTGCTAATTTTGTATATTGTTATCTAGAAATGAGAAGATTGATAGTGTTATTAGTGTTCTTGTTTTGCTAAATTTGTATATTGTTATCAAGAAATGAGAAGGTTGATAGTGTTATTAGTGTTCTTGTTTTGCTAATTTTTGTATATTGTTATCAAGAAATGAGAAGATTGATAGTGTTATTAGTGTTCTTGTTATCAAGAAACATTTAACGCTGACCCTTTACCAAAATCTCCCAAAAATGAAAGGCATATCCATGGGGAATTCTCCATGGCTTCTGTTAGTCAAATAAGGATATGGAAGATCACAACTAGGACGATGTAAGCCATGACGCACTGTTCGTTGGAATTTATGATGGCTTCAAAGGCCACACCGCTGCTTCCTATATCCGTACGCACATCTTTAGGACTCTATTACGTGAGTTATTTTTTTGCTTCTTTTTTCTTAGCATACTTACCTGTATATTGTTATGAAGAAATGAAAGATTGATAGTGTTATTAGTGTTCTTGTTTTGCTAAATTTTGTATATTGTTATCAAGAAATGAGAAGATTGATAGTGTTATTAGTGTTCTTGTTTTGCTAAATTTTGTATATTGTTATCAAGAAATGAGAAGATTGATAGTGTTTTTAGTGTTCTTGTTTTGCTAAATTTTGTATATTGTTATCAAGAAATGAGAAGATTGATAGTGTTATTAGTGTTCTTGTTTTGCTAATTTTGTATATTGTTATCAAGAAATGAGAAGATTGATAGTGTTATTAGTGTTCTTGTTTTGCTAAATTTGTATATTGTTATCAAGAATGAGAAGATTGATAGTGTTATTAGTGTTGTTGTTTTGCTAAATTTTGTATATTGTTATCTAGAAATTAGAAGATTGATAGTGTTATTAGTGTTCTTGTTTTGCTAATTTTGTATATTGTTATCAAGAAATGAGAAGATTGATAGTGTTATTAGTGTTCTTGTTTCGCTAAATTTTGTATATTGTTGTCAAGAAATGAGAAGATTGATAGTGTTATTAGTGTTCTTGTTTTGCTAAATTTTGTATATTGTTATCAAAAATGAGAAGATTGATAGTGTTATTAGTGTTCTTGTTTTGCTAAATTTTGTATATTGTTATCAAGAAATGAGAAGATTGATAGTGTTATTAGTGTTCTTGTTTTGCTAAATTTTGTATATTGTTATCAAGAATGAGAAGATTGATAGTGTTATTAGTGTTCTTGTTTTGCTAAATTTTGTATATTGTTATCAAGAAATGAGAAGATTGATAGTGTTATTAGTGTTCTTGTTTTGCTAAATTTTGTATATTGTTATCAAGAAATAAGAAGATTGATAGTGTTATTAGTGTTCTTGTTTTGCTAAATTTTGTATATTCTTATCAAGAAATGAGAAGATTGATAGTGTTATTAGTGTTCTTGTTTTGCTAAATTTTGTATATTGTTATCAAGAAATGAGAAGGTTGATAGTGTTATTAGTGTTCTTGTTTTGCTAATTTTGTATATTGTTATCAAGAAATGAGAAGATTGATAGTGTTATTAGTGTTCTTGTTATCAAGAAACATTTAACGCTGACCCTTTACCAAAATCTCCCAAAAATGAAAGGCATTGCCATGGGGAATTCTCCATGGCTTCTGTTAGTCAAATAAGGATATGGAAGATCACAACTAGGACGATGTAAGCCATGACGCACTGTTCGTTGGAATTTATGATGGCTTCAAAGGCCACACCGCTGCTTCCTATATCCGTACGCACATCTTTAGGACTCTATTACGTGAGTTATTTTTTTTGCTTCTTTTTTCTTAGCATACTTACCTGTATATTGTTATGAAGAAATGAAAAGATTGATAGTGTTATTAGTGTTCTTGTTTTGCTAAATTTTGTATATTGTTATCAAGAAATGAGAAGATTGATAGTGTTATTAGTGTTCTTGTTTTGCTAAATTTTGTATATTGTTATCAAGAAATGAGAAGATTGATAGTGTTTTTAGTGTTCTTGTTTTGCTAAATTTTGTATATTGTTATCGAAATGAGAAGATTGATAGTGTTATTAGTGTTCTTGTTTTGCTAATTTTGTATATTGTTATCAGAAATGAGAAGATTGATAGTGTTATTAGTGTTCTTGTTTTGCTAAATTTGTATATTGTTATCAAGAAATGAGAAGATTGATAGTGTTATTAGTGTTGTTGTTTTGCTAAATTTTGTATATTGTTATCTGAATTAGAAGATTGATAGTGTTATTAGTGTTCTTGTTTTGCTAATTTTGTATATTGTTATCAAGAAATGAGAAGATTGATAGTGTTATTAGTGTTCTTGTTTCGCTAAATTTTGTATATTGTTGTCAAGAAATGAGAAGATTGATAGTGTTTTAGTGTTCTTGTTTTGCTAAATTTTGTATATTGTTATCAAGAATGAGAAGATTGATAGTGTTATTAGTGTTCTTGTTTTGCTAATTTTGTATATTGTTATCAAGAAATGAGAAGATTGATAGTGTTATTAGTGTTCTTGTTTTGCTAAATTTGTATATTGTTATCAAGAAATGAGAAGATTGATAGTGTTATTAGTGTTCTTGTTTTGCTAAATTTGTATATTGTTATCAAGAAATGAGAAGATCGATTGTGTTATTAGTGTTCTTGTTTTGCTAATTTTGTATATTGTTATCAAGAAAGGAGAAGATTGATAGTGTTATTAGTGTTCTTGTTTTGCTAAATTTTGTATATTGTTATCAAGAAATGAGAAGATTGATAGTGTTATTAGTGTTCTTGTTTTGCTAAATTTTGTATATTGTTATCAAGAAATGAGAAGGTTGATAGTGTTATTAGTGTTCTTGTTTTGCTAATTTTTGTATATTGTTATCAAGAAATGAGAAGATTGATAGTGTTATTAGTGTTCTTGTTATGAAGAAATGAAAAGATTGATAGTGTTATTAGTGTTCTTGTTTTGCTAAATTTTGTATATTGTTATCAAGAAATGAGAAGATTGATAGTGTTATTAGTGTTCTTGTTTTGCTAAATTTTGTATATTGTTATCAAGAAATGAGAAGATTGATAGTGTTTTTAGTGTTCTTGTTTTGCTAAATTTTGTATATTGTTATCAAGAAATGAGAAGATTGATAGTGTTATTAGTGTTCTTGTTTTGCTAATTTTGTATATTGTTATCAAGAAATGAGAAGATTGATAGTGTTATTAGTGTTCTTGTTTTGCTAAATTTGTATATTGTTATCAAGAAATGAGAAGATTGATAGTGTTATTAGTGTTGTTGTTTTGCTAAATTTTGTATATTGTTATCTAGAAATTAGAAGATTGATAGTGTTATTAGTGTTCTTGTTTTGCTAATTTTGTATATTGTTATCAAGAAATGAGAAGATTGATAGTGTTATTAGTGTTCTTGTTTTGCTAAATTTTGTATATTGTTGTCAAGAAATGAGAAGATTGATAGTGTTATTAGTGTTCTTGTTTTGCTAAATTTTGTATATTGTTATCAAGAAATGAGAAGATTGATAGTGTTATTAGTGTTCTTGTTTTGCTAAATTTTGTATATTGTTATCAAGAAATGAGAAGATTGATAGTGTTATTAGTGTTCTTGTTTTGCTAAATTTTGTATATTGTTATCAAGAAATGAGAAGATTGATAGTGTTATTAGTGTTCTTGTTTTGCTAAATTTTGTATATTGTTATCAAGAAATGAGAAGATTGATAGTGTTATTAGTGTTCTTGTTTTGCTAATTTTTGTATATTGTTATCAAGAAATGAGAAGATTGATAGTGTTATTAGTGTTCTTGTTTTGCTAAATTTTGTATATTGTTATCAAGAAATGAGAAGATTGATAGTGTTATTAGTGTTCTTGTTTTGCTAAATTTTGTATATTGTTATCAAGAAATGAGAAGATAATGTTTGTTAGTGTTTTTGTTTTGCTAAATTTTGTATATTGTTATCAAGAAATGAGAAGATTGATAGTGTTATTAGTGTTCTTGTTTTGCTAAATTTTGTATATTGTTATCAAGAAATGAGAAGATTGATAGTGTTATTAGTGTTCTTGTTTTGCTAAATTTTGTATATTGTTATCAAGAAATGAGAAGATTGATAGTGTTATTAGTGTTCTTGTTTTGCTAATTTTGTATATTGTTATCAAGAAATGAGAAGATTGATAGTGTTATTAGTGTTCTTGTTTTGCTAAATTTTGTATATTGTTATCAAGAAATGAGAAGATTGATAGTGTTATTAGTGTTCTTGTTTTGCTAAATTTTGTATATTGTTATCAAAAATGAGAAGATTGATAGTGTTATTAGTGTTCTTGTTTTGCTAAATTTTGTATATTGTTATCAAGAAATGAGAAGATTGATAGTGTTATTAGTGTTCTTGTTTTGCTAAATTTTGTATATTGTTATCAAGAAAAGAAGATTGATAGTGTTATTAGTGTTCTTGTTTTGCTAAATTTTGTATATTGTTATCAAGAAATGAGAAGATTGATAGTGTTATTAGTGTTCTTGTTTTGCTAAATTTTGTATATTGTTATCAAGAAATGAGAAGGTTGATAGTGTTATTAGTGTTCTTGTTTTGCTAATTTTTGTATATTGTTATCAAGAAATGAGAAGATTGATAGTGTTATTAGTGTTCTTGTTATCAAGAAACATTTAACGCTGACCCTTTACCAAACTCCCAAAAAGAAGGCATTGCCATGGGGAATTCTCCATGGCTTCTGTGTCAAATAAGGATATGGAAATCACAACTAGGACATGTAAGCATGACGCACTGTTCGTTGGAATATGATGGTTCAAAGGCCACACCGCTGCTTCCTATATCCGTACGCACATCTTTAGGACTCTATTACGTGAGTTATTTTTTGCTTCTTTTTTCTTAGCTACTTTGTATATTGTTATCAAGAAATGAAAAGATTGATAGTGTTATTAGTGTTCTTGTTTTGCTAAATTTTGTATATTGTTATCAAGAAATGAGAAGATTGATAGTGTTATTAGTGTTCTTGTTTTGCTAAATTTTGTATATTGTTATCAAGAAATGAGAAGATTGATAGTGTTTTAGTGTTCTTGTTTTGCTAATTTTGTATATTGTTATCAGAAATGAGAAGATTGATAGTGTTATTAGTGTTCTTGTTTTGCTAATTTTTGTATATTGTTATCAAGAAATGAGAAGATTGATAGTGTTATTAGTGTTCTTGTTTTGCTAAATTTTGTATATTGTTATCAAGAAATGAGAAGATTGATAGTGTTATTAGTGTTCTTGTTTTGCTAAATTTTGTATATTGTTATCAAGAAATGAGAAGATTGATAGTGTTATTAGTGTTCTTGTTTTGCTAATTTTTGTATATTGTTATCAAGAAATGAGAAGATTGATAGTGTTATTAGTGTTCTTGTTTTGCTAAATTTTGTATATTGTTATCAAGAAATGAGAAGATTGATAGTGTTATTAGTGTTCTTGTTTTGCTAAATTTTGTATATTGTTATCAAGAAATAGAAGATTGATAGTGTTATTAGTGTTCTTGTTTTGCTAATTTTGTATATTTTTATCAAGAAATGAGAAGATTGATAGTGTTATTAGTGTTCTTGTTTTGCTAAATTTATATTGTTATCAAGAAATGAGAAGATTGATAGTGTTTTAGTGTTCTTGTTTTGCTAATTTTGTATATTGTTATCAAGAAATAAAGATTGATAGTGTTATTAGTGTTCTTGTTTTGCTAATTTTGTATATTGTTATCAAGAAATGAGAAGATTGATAGTGTTATTAGTGTTCTTGTTTTGCTAAATTTTGTATATTGTTATCAAGAAATGAGAAGATTGATAGTGTTTAGTGTTCTTGTTTTGCTAAATTTTGTATATTGTTATCAAAAAATGAGAAGATTGATAGTGTTATTAGTGTTCTTGTTTTGCTAAATTTTGTATATTGTTATCAAGAAATGAGAAGATTGATAGTGTTATTAGTGTTCTTGTTTTGCTAATTTTGTATATTGTTATCAGAAATGAGAAGATTGATAGTGTTATTAGTGTTCTTGTTTTGCTAAATTTTGTATATTGTTATCAAGAAATGAGAAGATTGATAGTGTTATTAGTGTTCTTGTTTTGCTAAATTTTGTATATTGTTATCAAGAAATGAGAAGATTGATAGTGTTATTAGTGTTCTTGTTTTGCTAATTTTTGTATATTGTTATCAAGAAATGAGAAGATTGATAGTGTTATTAGTGTTCTTGTTTTCAAGAAACTTTAACGCTGACCCTTTACCAAAATCTCCAAAAATGAAAGGTCTATTACGTGTTATTTTTTTGCTTCTTTTTTCTTAGCATACTTACCTGTATATTGTTATGAAGAAATGAAAGATTGATAGTGTTATTAGTGTTCTTGTTTTGCTAAATTTTGTATATTGTTATCATAAATGAGAAGATTGATAGTGTTATTAGTGTTCTTGTTTTGCTAAATTTGTGTATTGTTTAAAAGAAATGAGAAGATTGATAGTGTTATTAGTGTTCTTGTTTTGCTAAATTTTGTATATTGTTATCAAGAAATGAAAGATTGATAGTGTTATTAGTGTTCTTGTTTTGCTAAATTTTGTATATTGTTATCAAGAAATGAGAAGATTGATAGTGTTTTAGTGTTCTTGTTTTGCTAAATTTTGTATATTGTTATCAAGAAATGAGAAGATTGATAGTGTTATTAGTGTTCTTGTTTTGCTAAATTTTGTATATTGTTATCAAGAAATGAGAAGATTGATAGTGTTATTAGTGTTCTTGTTTTGCTAATTTTTGTATATTGTTATCAAGAAATGAGAAGATTGATAGTGTTATTAGTGTTCTTGTTATCAAGAAACATTTAACGCTGACCCTTTACCAAATCTCCCAAATGAAGGCATTGCCATGGGAATTCTCCATGGCTTCTGTTAGTCAAATAAGGATATGGAAGATCACAACTAGGACGATGTAAGCCATGACGCACTGTTCGTTGGAATTTATGATGGCTTCAAAGGCCACACCGCTGCTTCCTATATCCGTACGCACATCTTTAGGACTCTATTACGTGAGTTATTTTTTTGCTTCTTTTTTCTTAGCATACTTACCTGTATATTGTTATGAAGAAATGAAAAGATTGATAGTGTTATTAGTGTTCTTGTTTTGCTAAATTTTGTATATTGTTATCAAGAAATGAGAAGATTGATAGTGTTATTAGTGTTCTTGTTTTGCTAAATTTTGTATATTGTTATCAAGAAATGAGAAGATTGATAGTGTTTTTAGTGTTCTTGTTTTGCTAAATTTTGTATATTGTTATCAAGAAATGAGAAGAAGATTTGATAGTGTTATTAGTGTTCTTGTTTTGCTAATTTTGTATATTGTTATCAAAATGAGAAGATTGATAGTGTTTATTAGTGTTCTTGTTTTGCTAAATTTGTATATTGTTATCAGAAATGAGAAGATTGATAGTGTTTATTAGTGTTCTTGTTTTGCTAAATTTTGTATATTGTTATCTAGAAATTAGAAGATTGATAGTGTTATTAGTGTTCTTGTTTTGCTAATTTTGTATATTGTTATCAAGAAATGAGAAGATTGATAGTGTTATTAGTGTTCTTGTTTTGCTAATTTTGTATATTGTTATCAAAAATGAGAAGATTGATAGTGTTATTAGTGTTCTTGTTTTGCTAAATTTTGTATATTGTTATCAAAAATGAGAAGATTGATAGTGTTATTAGTGTTCTTGTTTTGCTAATTTTGTATATTGTTATCAAGAAATGAGAAGATTGATAGTGTTATTAGTGTTCTTGTTTTGCTAAATTTTGTATATTGTTATCAAGAAATGAGAAGATTGATAGTGTTATTAGTGTTCTTGTTTTGCTAAATTTTGTATATTGTTATCAAAAATGAGAAGATTGATAGTGTTATTAGTGTTCTTGTTTTGCTAAATTTGTATATTGTTATCAAGATAGAAGATTGATAGTGTTATTAGTGTTCTTGTTTTGCTAAATTTTGTATATTCTTATCAAGAAATGAGAAGATTGATAGTGTTATTAGTGTTCTTGTTTTGCTAAATTTTGTATATTGTTATCAAGAAATGAGAAGGTTGATAGTGTTATTAGTGTTCTTGTTTTGCTAATTTTTGTATATTGTTATCAAGAAATGAGAAGATTGATAGTGTTATTAGTGTTCTTGTT
>NW_026113301.1:0-30239 GCF_024323335.1 Lathyrus oleraceus | reverse complement strand
TGCCTTTTCTTGAATTTGCAAATTCTCACGCTGTTAATCATTTTTTCTTGATAGGTTTTTCATGTTGATAGTTACATTTTTAGCCATGTATTACTACATTTTCTCTGATTTTTCTAGGTGTTTTGGATTACTACATTTCTACTACTATGATCTTTCCTCACATTGTATTTGTTTTTAATTTCGTTTATCATTTTTGTTATCATTTTTTTGTGCCTCCTCCATTGAGGAATTGGAAGACAAACCAATTCGAATACAGAAAAAGATAACCACATTGGAACAAAAGCTGGAAGACTATAAGAGGGAAATGGATGTTCATAGATAACCATAATCATAATCATGCAATTTTTGTGCATTTCTCGTTTTCGTTGTTTTAGAAACGGCTTATTTATATGATCTTCTTGTTCTGAATTTGCAAGTTGTCATGCTTGCATTTTTATAGTTTTCTTGCGTTAGATAATGATGATTTTAACGATCTTTATGTTAATTGCCTTTTCTTGAATTTGAAAATTCCTCACGCTGTTAATCATTTTCTTGATAGGTTTTTCATGTGATAATTACATTTTAGCCATTGTATTACTGCATTTTCAATGATTTTCTAGGTGTTTTGTAATTACTAATGTTACAGTTCTTACATTACTATGATCTTTCCTCACATTGTATTTGTTTGTAATTTATTTATTAGTTTTGTTATCATTTTTTTGTAGCTCCTCATTGAGGAATAGGAAGACAAACAACGTCTAATATAGAAAAAGATAACCAAATTGGAACAAAAGCTGGAAGATATACTAAGAGGGAAATGGATGTCATGGATAGCCATAAGGAAAATCTAAGTAGTCAGGTAAGGTAAAATAGATCTTTGTAGCTATTTTAAATTTTCACTTTAGTTTTGTGAAACTTATATTTTGTTTGATTTTGCAGAAGTTGATGTTGACGAAGTGTTCAAGAAATAATGAAGAGGATGATGATTATAACTGTTGCCAGAATGATGACGACGATGATGACGGTGATTGTAGCAATTGGTACCAACATCATGATGAAGCTAGTGATTACAACGGTTGGTACCAATATCACGATTGAAGCTGGTGATTACAATAGTTGATACCAACATCATGAGGAGACGATGAACAAACGGTTTGGACCAACAATATGCTCCCGTACAGAACCTTTATCTTGCCGCAGTATAAACTGGATCATGCACTGAACCTGACATGAATGAAGCTCCCTCAAAGAACCTGAACCAGAACCAGACTGAGGAAGTTGCTCATACTGAGAACCTTCTTGCTGTGCAGATAGCGATGATCCTATACAGACCTTCTTGCTGCAAATAACCATCATCCTGTAGCACCTCAAATTTGCACCTATCATTGTACATACATTTTCATATTAGGTCATAGCATATCATGGTCCATTGCATAGCATTGCATTGCCTCTTTTGCCTCAAGTGCAAGCCAATCAAGAAATTAGGTCAAACTGGTCAGGAGATCAGTCAGTCAAGCAAGCAAGGGTGTGTTTCTCAAGGAGCCAAGGCCCTAGGGTTGGTCCAACATGTTCACATGACTTGGGAATCCATTGAAGTGTTTTGGTCAAGGATTGGATGTTCAGAAGTCATCAGTTCATGCACAGTCAGGCAAAAAAAACCCTAGACAGTCAACAGTCAGTCAAAGCAGTGGATGGTGGCCATTCTTGTGGAATTTGGGCACCATGCTCATTAATCAAGAGTTCATATGTCTTGGGACATCATTTGAAGTCAAATTCTCAAGGAATTAGGGTTTGGAATTCATCAGAGAGGTTCAGTCATCCAAAACCCTAAAAGTCAACTGTTGGTCAACTGTTCATTTAATCAGTGATTTGTTGATGGAAAATGGTTTGAGAGATCTTATTCATGTCCAAATAGTCCTCATATATCATGTCAAACACCATCATGGAAGAATTTGAAGCCAGATCAGAAATTTCCCGAAATGGAAACTGGACCTGTAACTGAAACTTACCAAAAATGGAAAGTCTTGATCCTCAAACTTACATCATGATACAAGCTTCAAATGAATTTTTGCCCAACATGAAAGTTGAAGATCTTGTTCTCCCATTTCCAAAAGTCCAAGAACTCTTAATTCCCATGTGTGGTTGGCAAGTTATGATCGAATCGATTTCAGAAAATCTTGAACTTCAAAAAGGCCCAATCTCTCAAACCATTTGGCCAATTTGGGTGGGTGGGGTTTTTTCCTACAAGTCACATTTGATCCCCTCTTTCCAAAAATATAAATTTCAACACCAAAACTTGCCAATCAAAATGGCATTTTGAACCTAACATATGTGAAATTCAAGTTTGACCAATGGTTGACTTTTTGAATTATGCATTTTTAACACTTGGGGCCAATTGGAACTTGCTTGGAATGTTATTGCAGCATGTACAAAGGCAAATTCGTGCAAGTACCTACACCCATCACATAGCCATGCCTAATTGCTGAAAATGGGAAGAAAAGTACAATTTGCAACCCACCATATCCCACATATCCATGAGCCATGCCTTGTACCACAAAAACAACAGAGTTTACTCATCATTTTCTGTAAAGGAGAACACTAAGGGCAGCTACATAAAACAGCAAGAATTTTCTGTTCTCTCATTCTCTCAAGCTTCATTTTTGGCCATTTATCAAAATCTGTCACAAACTTCCAAAGGACCAAGCCTTGCCTTGCCAAAAACACCATCCAAGCATCATTTTGAACTGATTTGCAACATCATTTTCCATCTGTAACAGCCTTTGCGCGACTGTTTTTTTCACCTTCCATCCATGACAGTCCAAGTGTGAGGCCACTCCAAGCTGTTGCAAGTTAAAGCACCTACACCATTCATCATTAGGAGGGTTTTTAAAGTAACTATTTCAAGCCAAACAACGAAAAAAGCAACAGAATCACGACTGTTCTCCAAATTTGGCCAGGTATCGAATCTCTCATTTTCCAAACATTATATACATTAAATAGATCTCCTTGCCATGAGTATTTGAGCTTTGAGTCACTGATTTGTTTGAGTATTTGTGAAGTTATGAGGTTTAAAGTTGACACTTGAATAGTTTTTGCTTGGTTTTCTCTTGATAGCACGAATCGATTGTAATGGTTGTGGGATTATTAATGTGTGTGTTTTAGATGACATGTTGATATATTGGTTGTCAACTTTGGTGCAATTTTGTGTGTACTGGAATTTGTTGCTTTGAATGTATAAATACTGCATATTTTTCTGCACATGAATGCTGGAAACTTTCTTTTTACTGTTGCCTAGCCGTGTAGATCCATAAGGGTTGTTGTTTGCTGCGCATGGTGTTTCATGAAAGAAGCACAATGATTGGTTGTGCGCCTGGCCCATGCTGATGAAACGCCACTGGGCCACCATTTTTTTCATTTTAACAAAGCGTTGGCCTGTCTTGTGTTTTTCATAAAACACTTCATGTGTTCCTTTTCTTTTGCCACGCAAGCGGTACTGTTATCCTTTTAATTCCAACAATTTTTTCTCTTAATTCATTTACTGCCATAAATTGCTGCCTTGTTTCCAAATAAATGCCAAAAGGCCTGGGGCGAGAGGGATTCGAACCCCAGACCTTTGCCTCAAAGCTTCAAGTACCAAGTGTTTTACACTAGGGCGCAATGCCAATTCATTTATTTAACGCCGTCTTTATAAAATATGTATAAAAAGGAGCGCTGAGTTTTGTTTTTTCAGCAAAGCCAACCGCCACCTAGGATTAATGGGTGGCTGTGTTTTTTTCTCTTTTTAATTCCTAATCCACTTTAATTCATTTAAATAAATTCATTTCAATAATTATTTCACTTTGTCCCACAAACTTGCAAAAATCATAACTTATTTATTTCAAATCCAAATTTCATGGGAAATTTTGTGTGGTGTTCATCTCCATCTCTAGTTTTTTATCACATTTTTTTTCCAGAATTTTTGGATGATTGTTTTTTAATTGGTGCTAGGGTTTGTGACATGTGACCAATTTTTGTACACTTTGCCAAACATTTGTGAAATGATGATACTTTATCCAATGGTTCCCAAATTGTTTGTGCTTAAACTAGACACATTCATGGTGATTTTGGTGTAGAGTTTGTGAATATCATTGTTGGTTTGTGAGTTATGATTTTTTGAATTAGGGTGTGACAATTTGTGTCACACCATTGATGTCCAACTTCATGATTTTCATTACCATGCTTCTTGACCTCCAATGATCGATTTTTTGCATGAACCTACTCTTGTATGTCTAGTTCACATGTGAATTTTCTTGAATTATTTATGGCATTTCCTAATTGTTTGAGATTTTCTCCCCTGCTTAGCCAAAATGTTGACCTTGTGTGACACTTGTTCTTATTTCATTTGTGTGAATTCACATACTTTATTGGATGGACATGAAATTTGATATGTGATAACTAGACATTCTCATCTTTGCCATGGTTTTAGTCCCATTCATTTATCATACACCATCTCTGACTTATGATTTTTCTAAGTTGATGCATGTTTGGTTGACTTCATTGAGCATGTTCAAATTGGCTTTGACTTACTGATTTTCATTGACTGCCTTCCACTTGTCCAAATGAGATGAAATTTGACATGCTTACCATGCTATGTGTTAGGATTGATCATGATTTATTTGGTGATTTTTGGAAATGTTTAAGTTTGCTTTTGATGCTAGTCTTTCTGTTGACTTCTATGAGCTTCTGTTTGCCATGCTTTGACCTAAATTGTTCATGAAATGATGATAGTGATTGATATGAATGTGAACCCAATTGGTTGTGTTTCTTAATTGTTTGAACATGATTTTGGATGCTGGCCCTTGCTGTTTTAACTTTCTCATTCATTTTGACCCTAGGCTTGCCCTAGTGGTCCTGTTACTCACCTTTGAGCTCATGTTTTCAGGTTGACCAACAAATGGCCAATGAGACCAATTCTTTTTGATTGAGCTTGATTAAATATCATTGTCTAAACTTGTTTGTTTGTAGGTGGCTTGGCTCACATGCCTTAAGCTTTGTGCCTTGCACATTCACTTGCTTGTTTGACTGTTGATGTCTGTTTCATTTTGATTTAACTCGACTTTTTATTACTAACTGTGCTTGACTGATTTCAGGTACTTTAGTTGCTTTTAGTTCCTTGTGAACTTTTGCTTTGCTTTGCTTGTATAAGCAATTGCATTGAGGTATGTCTCTTTTTCTTCATGTAGTCTGGAAGACCTGGCTTGTTACTTGGCCAGGCAATTGTCTGAAGTCCTCCTTAAGAGGCAATGTTTGTGACTGTTTACTTTTGTCCTTGCATAGATCAAAGTCCTCCTAAGTGAAGAGGCAATTGGGGAAGGTAGGGATATGCAATCTATCCCCCACTATTCATGTTGTGTCATTGCTTTGCTCACACCACTGGTTGATGCATTGCAGATACAAACCCAAGATCTTGTACAATTGTACAGTTGAGTCAGTTTTAAATGTGTAGAAGGGTTCCCACTTTCTGAACCCACACATTCTTGTCTTGAGCTCTCCCAGGCCGGGGATAAGAGCTGTGAAGTCTTATCTTCACTCACCTTTCATCTGCTTCACCTTAGTCTCTCAATGGCAAGGTTAAGAGCAACATTCACCCAGTTCCAGAGGTTTGTTTGTTGAGGTTGATATGACCCCTCGACTAAAACCTAACCCTTGTTTGAGCCACTTGTGTATAGAGTGTGTGCTATCTGTGCTTGTATGATGTTTTGACTTGCTTCCTGTGCAAGTTAGGATTGTTTGACTTGCTTCCTGTGCAAGTTAGGATTGTTTGACTTGCTTCCTGTCTTCCTGTGCAAGTTAGGTTTAGTTTAGACTTGCTTCCTGTGCAAGTAGGTTTTGCTTGGCTTGCTTCCTGTGCAAGTTAAGTGTGTGTGTGGCTTGCTTCCTGTGCAAGTCATGTTTAGGATAGGCTGGCTCCCTGTGCCAGTTAGCTAGAAACCTTAACTTAGGGATGATTTTGCATGATAACATCTAGGCTCGAGTCGTAGTCTCCCTAGTGTTGTGTCTCCCTCTGTTATCTGGTTAGGCTAGTCCTTCGTCCCTCCGTAGGGGAACTACATCGCCCTGATCTTCATACCAGATGAAGTATGTAGGCAGGAGATTGAGCTGATCTCTCCGGGCGCCCTTTCTTTTCTGTGGTGTTGTCTGACCTTTGCTAGGCTCGAGTGCCTGTCCTTAGCATTTGTTGCCTTTTGTTTGAGTGTGTGCCTGACAGTTATAGGCTCGAGTCCCCGACTCTCTATTAACTTGTTATGTTTTTGTGTGCTTGGAAGCTGATATAAGTCCATCGAGTGGCATTTGGGTTCCAGTGTGCATGTGTTTGGTTCGGATTGCTGATGTAAGCCCAGCGATTGGCATTCAGGCTCCATGTTTGCCTTTTGTGTGTGTTTTGGTTCGGATGCTGATGTAAGTCCAGTGATTGGCAGTCGGGCTCCACGTTTGCTTGTGTGTCTTTTGTTTTGTTTGTGTGCGTGTTAGCCGAGCTACGAATGCTCTGATCTTCTCTCGTCCGAGAAGATACGTATGCATAGGATGCGACATCCTAGCAAGCATGGTTATTTCCCCAGTCCGAACTACTTCGACTCTGATGTCTATGCCTGATAGACTAAGTAGGCCCAGGATGCGATATCCTGCCGAGTCAGTTTCAGTCTGTTTTCTTGTGTCTCTTTCAGCCAGTGTGTGTGAGTATTTGAGCAGTGTTTAGCAACCATTTCCTTTCTAGTGTGCGTGGATCCCGTAGAGTACTACGGATGCGTAGGGGTGCTAATACCTTCCCTTCGCATAACCGACTCCCGAACCCATTCTCTTTGGTCGCGAGACCATGTTCTTTCCAGGTTTACTCTGAGCGTTTCCTTTCCCTCTTTTGGGATAAATAACGCACGGTGGCGGCTCTGTTGTTCTTGTTTTCCCGCCGGTTTTTCGCGTGATGCGACAGCTGGCGACTCTGCTGGGGACACTAGAGAAGTTGACCTGTGCTGGTCCATCTTCCCTAAGCGAGTCTCTCCTAGCGCTCTCTAGGTTAGGGCTTTGGTTGCTTTGCACTGTTTTATTGCATTCTTTGTATATATTTGCATTTACTGTTTGCATTTATGTTTGCACTAATGTTTGCATTCATATTCATCTGTTCATCTGGCTGGTGTTTCTCTGTTTGAGGGGTGGGAGTCACTTTGAGGTATAAAATGTCCAATACCCAGACCATGAGTGAAATCTAGGATACCTAGGAATAGAGTGATTCATGGGAAGCGGGTGGTATGGCGCCACTTAGCGGAACATTGATATCACGAGCAGTTCAGACCCTGGTGGGGGTATCGTCGTTACATACTTCGGGTGTGTATATGATGGTATTCTGCGAAAGGTTATTTATGCTGCGTTCTCTCAGCCTTTACCCTGGCCTAGACTACACCCGTGAGTGGGGGGGATTGATCATTTTAACAGGTACAGTTGGTGACTCTCGTACTGACGGTGACTGTGAATTATGGACATTTATTTCTGGGACGCCGGAGTTCTGTCCGTGGTTATCAGTGGGTTCCGTTTATTTCGGATCCCCGGGTTGAATTTGAGAGTACCTGTTCAGAGGAGCTGGCTGTCATCCGTTCAGTGGATGATCTTGTGATGATAGTAATGCAATCTCCAGTTCGTTTATTTCGGAACTCCACAAGTCGGATTTATGGTGACTCGGTTCTCCAGATTTGGGTTCAGATGCCAGTTGATCAGATTGACTTTGGGTTTCAGATGTTTGTGATCAGAGTTCAAGCCGAAGCATTGACCCTGTGCCTCGAGACGCACAGCTTGACCAGTCATGTTGCATCATTTGCATCATAGCATGTTTATTTTCAAAAAATAATAATGCATGAAAAAAAAAGAGGAAAGTTAACTTGCATATGCATATCCTTTATCAGGATCATTCATGACAAAAATAGTACCCATATCATGCATATCATGCACATAGCATCCTTGCATTACAGACATGTTTGGAGAGACTTCTCACTTCGGTTCTTGACTGAGAGAGGATTGCTGACCGCCGACCGCATCGTTACTCAACCAGACTCAATCAACAGAGGAGTATGGATCAGGTTCAAGCAGAATTGGCCGAGATGAGGGCAAACATGGCCCAGTTCATGACAACGATGCAAGGAGTTGTTCAGGGGCAAGAGGAGCTGCGTGCCTTAGCCCAGAGACTGGAAGCCATGATTCCACCAGTCCACCGTGCTTCACCAGTGGGTGTACCCGTTCATGAGAATGCTGCTGTCACTATTCTCGTCAATGATCATGTCGTGGGAGATGAATTGAGGGGGATCAGATCAGTGAACGGCCTCTTGCCGCAGAGACTATTAGTGTCAGAGCAACCCGCGCTCCGGTTCGCCATCCTGGCTCTTCAAGTTCCTCGAGTACCAAGAAGACATACTCTGGGGCACCCAAAAGGGGAGAGATTGAAACAAATGCTGTGCACCGACGGAGGAGTGTGAACAGAGGACAGTATCGTCAGGCTGTTGTGTGTGACTATTCCAGCAACTCAACCTCAACAACAGCAGAGAAGGTCAACTCAGCAATATCAGCATCAACAACATCGTCCTCAGCAGTAGGCTTCCCAGCAAGCCAGTACGAGTAATGAGAGGAAGAAGATCATTTTTGATCCAGTCCCCATGTCCTACACCGAACTGTATCCCACTCTGATAGAGCGGAACTTGATTACTCCCAGAGACCCGCCACCCATACCCGTCAACCCTCGGTGGTGGTAAAGGCCTGAACAACATTGTGTGTATCACTCGGGTGCTCCTGGTCATGATGTGGATAGTTGTTTCCAGCTGAAGATGAAGGTTCAAGACCTCGTGAGGTCAGGTATTTCGAACTTTGAAGACTTGGATCCCTGTGATAATCAAGTCTGAAGATAACAAGTCCTGGGCTGGCGCCGACTTTTTCTTCAGAAGAGTTGTTCAGAAAACAGAAGCTGCTGATGCAAAGGATACTGACAGTTGTCATCCCTGAAGGGATCTATCGCAATTGGGTCACTGTGGGCGTTCCCACAGCTGTTCATAAGTCAGAGTAACAATCACTTTGTTTAAAAACCCTTCTCCCATGCCAAAAGGAGAAGTGATGACATTGTTGGCAACATTTTGTGCAATGATATTTTCATTCAAATAAATTCATGTTAAACATTTGTTTTTCTATTTGTTTTCCCTTTTCGCTTTTTGCATGAAATTGGTGATCACAAAAAACCTTAAAAACAAGAATAAAAGCAATCTTTTCATCTGCATAACGATTGTCTTGTTTGATTTTCAAAAAACTTTTCATCTCTAAATCGTTATGCAGGTTGTTTCTCAAACCCATTGAACGTAATGATCAGACGTCATCTCCCAATTTTGAATTCCCTGTATTCGAAGCAGAAGAGAAGAAGATGATGTTGAAGGGATTCCTGACGAAATTTCCCGACTTCTTGAGCAAGAAAAGAAGATCACTCAGCTGCAGCTCGAGAATCAGCAGAACAGCCAACTGGGGCACGTATCAAAAAGAGAGAAAAAGAAAAAAAAGAAGAGGAGGGTGCAAAATCAAAAAAAATCAAAAGAAATCAAAAGAAATCGAAATCAAAAGAAAGAAAAAGAAAGAAAGAAACAAAAAAACAAAAGCACCCTCAAAGTCCCAAGTTGACTGATGCTGAATGGATTCAGAGTCAATACGACCAAGTGAATCCGATCGAAAGGAAGAGATCAACTGCCATGTGTCATGGTCAGTCATATCAGCAGAGAGTGAAAAAGCATTCGACAAGAAGATCAAGCCTCGTGTGTTCCGAGGAACCTTGTGCTCAAGAAAGTCTTGTCTCTTGTACCCGATTCCAGGGGCAAGTGAACCCCCAAGCTATGAATGTCCATATGTTGTCAAAAGAGCCTCTTCAGGCAGTGTTCTGACACTTACTACAATGGATGAAGAAGTTCACTCGTCCTGTGAATCCTGGTGCAGTCAAGAAATACTTCGCCTAAACAAAAAAAAAATCAAACAGCTCGCTAAGTTGAACACCCCAAAGGGCGACTTAGGCAAAAAGGAGCGTCTCGGTGGATTGAAAACCCGAAAGGGCGATCCAGGAAAAAGTTAGAGACATTGAAAAAAAAAAAAGAATTTGCATCCCGCTAGATTGAACACCTCACACTGGGGCAATCTAGGCAAAAATTAGGGATTTGGCAAGTAACTGCACCTTGACAAGACTGTGCTCTATATATGTCATCCGTCAGGAATTCTCGATTCGTCGTCGACTGAAGCTCTGAATACATCGAAAATTCAGAATGGTAGAGGAAAGGTCATTATGTTCAATGTAGCCCTCTCCAATATATATCACCGATTTCAAACTTGTACAGATCCATGGAGTCTCGCCCTTTGCAGACTACCATTCCATCACATCAATTTGAGCTTTTATCCAATTATTTGCATTCTTATTTGTTTCAACTCAACAAATGTTTTGCATGTTTTTAATTGATAAAGTATCATTGTTTTCAAAGTAAACAAATTTTTCAAAAAAATTGTTCTTAAACAAAGTGAACGTTCACAATGATGGAAGGATACTTAGGAGACCCACAGTGCTCTCCGGGGGTGGTATGATTACCAACAGGTAAGACAATTGTTCGTATCTCGAGCATGACTGTATCTTTGTCCTGCAGAACCTCGTATGGTCTCTCCTCAGTGAATTTGCACGACGCAGTGTTGTTTGAAGTTGTTCATCTTCATGTTCCCGCGGCAGTACAAATTCTTCCTCCAAATCCCCGTTAGCACTTATTGTGGGGCATCCCCAGTAGAGTGCTGTTTGAGCCCTATCGTGGGGCATCCCCAACAAGTTTGCTGTTTCGGACTTTATTGTGGGGCAGCTCCCCTAGCAGAGTGTTTACTGAAGACTTCAACTTTCGCCTCTCCAGCAGAGCAGTCTTCATCTCTCCCCAGCATGGGTGCTTTTCTTGGAAGATTCAGTATTTTGCAAATTGACATCCCAGTACTCCATCATGTCCCTCAGATAGATTCCCCAACGGAGTTATTGGCATGATAAGCTTTCTCAATGCCTATCTATCTTCATCAGAGATCTGATTGCTTCTTGGTATCCCTAGCACAAGTTGTTGTGGCGCATCCGCCTGTATGTTGAACTCTTTTCTCCGGTTGTGACCGACGATCCCTCCGGAACCTCTGGTGGTCTTTCTCCCCTGCAGGATGATGATTGTTCCCTATTGTCCCAGCCTCCAGTGGATTTTCTTGGCTCTATGTTGGCTTTGGTTTTCTCTCCAGACGGTTGATTCCCGGACCTGCGTGTTGAGCATGTCTGTTTGTCAGCATTCATCATACATTCATCATGCATACATGCATAATCATAACATTCGGATACCCATGATGCAGCTGTTGCCGTGTATCTGTTGATTGTTGCCTCCTGCTATTCGGTGATACAGATCTCTCCAGTAGATTTTCCTAGCAGATATGGGTGTGTCTGATCTCTCCATGTAGAGCCAACCCCTTAAGCAGAAAGTGTTTATCCTTTCCTGCCATTTCCCCACTGAGATACATCCTCGTGGATGACGGTTGCTTCCGTTCCCTCCCTACACGGGATGGGTTTTCCCTATTGAGTTCTTTCCTCATTAGGATGAGTCTTGTTTCAGTCTGCCTTTTGGATCAATCCTAAATTGACTTCCAGTTGGCTGTCTCCTGTACTTCCCTGGGGCATAAATGAATAGTCGCTCACCAACTGGCACTCATTCATCTTATCCTCAGCGGAATTTGTTGGCCTCTACCTACAAACCGGTAGTTGTAAGTCCTATCTTTGTGGTTTTCTACCCACTAGCTGGTAGTTGTAAAATCCCACGTTCTCCCCTTGGTGGAGTTAACCCTGTGTGCTCATCCCGATGATGACTGGTTACTTTTCCGTTGGCCTCTACCTACAACCCGGTAGTTGTAAGTCCTATCTTTGTGGTTTTCTACCTACTAGTTGGTAGTTGTAAAATCCCACTCTCATCCCCTTGATTGGAGTTAACCCTTTGTGCTCATCCTATCGACGACTGGCTACTTTTCCGTGGTTTTCTGCCTACAAACCGGTAGATGTAATCCCCTCCTTGCAGTTATCAGTATCCGGTTTGCGGTGTTGATATTCTTTTCCCCTCTGGATACTTGCCTTGATCAAGCAGTATTGTCCCCATTGGGTCTTCCCCTTTTTTTGGATACTTGCTCCGAATAAGCAACTTTATCCTCTTTTGATTGGTCCTTTTGCATACCTAGTCCTGGTACCGATGCCTTTGATGTCGGTCGATTATTCATTTACAACCTACAACCCGGTTATGGATAATCTTCCATGCGAGTGTATTATCTACGTTTTGACGGCTATAGATGATATGTCTCATGTCTTTCCGGTATTCAGACCGAAGGAGTTTCCGACGATCAGGTCGATGTACTCATGGCACTCAGGCCAATTTCCCGGTATTCAGACCGAAGGAGTTTCCGACGATCAGGTCGATGTACTCATGGCACTCAGGCCAATTTCCCGGTATTCAGACCGAAGAAGTTTCCGACGATCAGGTCGATGTACTTATGTTTTTCCGGTATTCAGACCGAAGGAGTTTCCGACGATCAGGTCGATGTACTCATGGCACTCAGGCCAATTTCCCGGTATTCAGACCGAAGAAGAAGTTTCCGACGATCAGGTCGATGTACTTATGTTTTTCCGGTATTCAGACCGAAGGAGTTTCCGACGATCAGGTCGATGTACTCATGGCACTCAGGCCAATTTTCCGGTATTCAGACCGAAGGAGTTTCCGACGATCAGGTCGATGTACTCATGGCACTCAGGCCAATTTTCCGGTATTCAGACCGAAGTGGCGTTCAGGCCAATTTCCGATTTTTCGAATCGAAGAAGAAGTATTCCTCCTCTCCGTTGGTGTCGATAAACGTCGAGTTTTTCCCGATCATCCGTTGATGATTTGGTTGTGTTCACTCTCCCCAGTAGAGTTTCCTCCTCTCCGTTGGTGTCGATAAACGTCGAGTTTTTCCCGATCATCCGTTGATGATTTGGTTGTGTTCACTCTCCCCAGTAGAGTTTCCTCCTCTCCGTTGGTGTCGATAAACGTCGAGTTTTTCCCGATCATCCGTTGATGATTTGGTTGTGTTCACTCTCCCCAGTAGAGTTTCCTCCTCTCCGTTGGTGTCGATAAACGTCGAGTTTTTCCTATTCGTCCTATGGCGTCTAGTTGTACCTGTCCCCACGTGGATTTACCTCTCCGTTGGTCTTGGTAAACGTCGAGTTTTTCCTATTCGTCCTATGACGTCTAGTTGTACCTGTCCCCACGTGGATTTACCTCTCCGTTGGTCTTGGTAAACGTTGAGTTTTTCCCATTACGTCCGCTGACGTATGGTTGTATATCTCTTTCCATTCATCCAATGATGATTGGTTACCTCTCCGTTGGTCTTGGTAAACGTTGAGTTTTTCCCATTTCGTCCGTTGACGTATGGTTGTATCCCTTCCAGTCATTCATTAATGTCTGGTTACCTCTCCGTTGGTCTTGGTAAACGTTGAGTTTTTCCCATTCCGTCCGTTGGCGTATGGTTGTATCCCTTCCAGTCATTCATTAATGTCTGGTTACCTCTCCGTTGGTCTTGGTAAACGTTGAGTTTTTCCTAGTTGTCCGTTGGCATCTAGTTGTGACTTCTTTTCCCATTCATCATCGTTGTGATGTCTGGATGTGGCTGTACCCTTTGAAAAAAAAAACCAAAAAAAATAATGTACCCAGTAATAAATATCAAATCCCAGTGGACGTTTCCATTGGTGGATCCCGGTATTGTGCAAATTCTACGGTTCTTAGTATTCAATCCCTGTTTACCCTGAAAGTCTGACAGCCGCTGCTATCATCCGTTCGGGTTCCCAGCTGATTGAATAGGGGCAGCTGTAGCACCTCAAATTTGCACCTATCATTGTACATACATTTTCATATTAGGTCATAGCATATCATGGTCCATTGCATAGCATTGCATTGCCTCTTTTGCCTCAAGTGCAAGCCAATCAAGAAATTAGGTCAAACTGGTCAGGAGATCAGTCAGTCAAGCAAGCAAGGGTGCTTCTCAAGGAGCCAAGGCCCTAGGGTTGGTCCAACATGTTCACATGACTTGGGAATCCATTTGAAGTGTTTTGGTCAAGGATTGGATGTTCAGAAGTCATCAGTTCATGCACAGTCAGGCAAAAAAACCCTAGACAGTCAACAGTCAGTCAAAGCAGTGGATGGTGGCCATTCTTGTGGAATTTGGGCACCATGCTCATTAATCAAGAGTTCATATGTCTTGGGACATCATTTGAAGTCAAATTCTCAAGGAATTAGGGTTTGGAATTCATCAGAAGAGGTTCAGTCATCCAAAACCCTAAAAGTCAACTGTTGGTCAACTGTTCATTTAATCAGTGATTTGTTGATGGAAAATGGTTTGAGAGATCTTATTCATGTCCAAATAGTCCTCATATATCATGTCAAACACCATCATGGAAGAATTTGAAGCCAGATCAGAAATTTCCCAAAATGGAAACTGGACCTGTAACTGAAACTTACCAAAAATGGAAAGTCTTGATCCTCAAACTTACATCATGATACAAGCTTCAAATGAATTTTTGCCCAACATGAAAGTTGAAGATCTTGTTCTCCCATTTCCAAAAAGTCCAAGAACTCTTAATTCCCATGTGTGGTTGGCAAGTTATGATCGAATCGATTTCAGAAAATCTTGAACTTCAAAAGGCCATATCTCTCAAACCATTTGGCCAATTTGGGTGGGGGTTTTTTCCTACAAGTCACATTTGATCCCCTCTTTCCAAAAATATAATTTCATACACCAAACCTTGCCAATCAAAATGGCATTTTTGAACCTAGCATATGTGAAATTCAAGTTTGACCAATGGTTGACTTTTTGAATTATGCATTTTTAACACTTGGGGCCAATTGGAACTTGCTTGGAATGTTATTTGCAGCATGTACAAAGGCAAATTCGTGCAAGTACCTACACCCATCACATAGCCATGCCTAATTGCTTGAAAATGGGAAGAAAAGTACAATTTGCAACCACCATATCCCACATATCCATGAGCCATGCCTTGTACCACAAAAACAACAGAGTTTACTCATCATTTTCTGTAAAAGGAGAACACTAAGGGCAGCCACATAAAACAGCAAGAATTTTCTGTTCTCTCATTCTCTCAAGCTTCATTTTTGGCCATTTATCAAAATCTGTCACAAACTTCCAAAGGACCAAGCCTTGCCTTGCCAAAAACACCATCCAAGCATCATTTTGAACTGATTTGCAACATCATTTTCCATCTGTAACAGCCTTTGCGCGACTGTTTTTCTTCACCTTCCATCCATGACAGTCCAAGTGTGAGGCCACTCCAAGCTGTTGCAAGTTAAAGCACCTACACCATTCATCATTAGGAGGGTTTTAAAGTAACTATTTCAAGCCAAACACACGAAAAAGCAACAGAATCACGACTGTTCTCCAAATTTGGCCAGGTATCGAATCTCTCATTTTCCAAAACCATGATATACATTAAATAGATCTCCTTGCCATGAGTATTTTGAGCTTTGAGTCACTTGATTTGTTTGAGTATTTGTGAAGTTATGAGGTTTTAAAGTTTGACACTTGAATATGTTTTTGCTTGGTTTTCTCTTGATAGCACGAATCGATGTTAATGGTTGTGGGATTATTAATGTGTGTGTTTAGATGAACATGTTGATATATTGGTTGTCAACTTTGGTGCAATTTTTGTTTGTTACTGGAATTGTTGTTGCTTTGTATAAATACTGCATATTTTTCTGCAACATGAATGCTGGAAACTTTCTTTTTACTGTTGCCTAGCCGTGTAGATCCATAAGGGTTTGTTGTTTGCTGCGCATGGTGTTTCATGAAGAAGCACAATGATTGGTTGTGCGCCTGGCCCATGCTGAAACGCCACTGGGCCCACCATTTTTTTTCATTTTAACAAAGCGTTGGCCTGCTTGTGTTTTCATAAAACACTTCATGTGTTCCTTTTCTTTTGCCACGCAAGCGGTACTGTTATCCTTTTAATTCCAAAATTTTTTCTCTTAATTCATTTCCAGAAATTGCTACAGTATGGCCAGGCATTAGTTACCGTAACATTGGTGTTAGCTACAGCTTATGTGCCGCACGTGATGGCCAAGGATTGAGTTTGATTTGCCTGTTTTTACTGCCATAAATTGCCTTGCCTTGTTTCCAAATAAATGCCAAAAGGCCTGGGGCGAGAGGGATTCGAACCCCAGACCTTTGCCTCAAAGCTTCAAGTACCAAGTGTTTTACCACTGGGGCGCAATGCCAATTCATTTATTTAACGCCTTCTATAAAATATGTATTAAAAAGGAGCGCTGAGTTTTGTTTTTTCAGCAAAGCCAACCGCCACCTAGGATTAATGGGTGGCTGTGTTTTTTTTTCTCTTTTTAATTCCTAATCCACTTTAATTCATTTAAATAAATTCATTTCAATAATTATTTCACTTTGTCCCACAAACTTGCAAAAATCATAACTTATTTATTTCAAATCCAAATTTCATGGGAATTTTTGTGTGGTGTTCATCTCCATCTCTAGTTTTTTATCACATTTTTTCCAGAATTTTTGGATGATTGTTTTTTAATTGGTGCTAGGGTTTGTGACATGTGACCAATTTTTGTACACTTTGCCAAAACATTTGTGAAATGATGATACTTTATCCAATGGTTCCCAAATTTTTTGTGCTTAAACTAGACACATTCATGGTGATTTTGGTGTAGAGTTTGTGAACTTATCATTGTTGGTTTGTGAGTTATGATTTTTTGAATTAGGGTGTGACAATTTGTGTCACACCATTGATGTCCAACTTCATGATTTTCATTACCATGCTTCTTGACCTCCAATTGATCTGATTTTTTGCATGAACCTACTCTTGTATGTCTAGTTCACATGTGAATTTTCTTGGAATTATTTATGGCATTTCCTAATTGTTTGAGATTTTCTCCCCTGCTTAGCCAAAATGTTGACCTTGTGTGACACTTGTTCTTATTTCATTTGTGAAATTCACATACTTTATTGGATGGACATGAAATTTGATATGTGATAACTAGACATTCTCATCTTTTCCATGGTTTTAGTCCCATTCATTTATCATACACCATCTCTGACTTATGATTTTTCTAAGTTGATGCATGTTTGGTTGACTTCATTGAGCATGTTCAAATTGGCTTTGACTTACTGATTTTCATTGACTGCCTTCCACTTGTCCAAATGAGATGAAATTTGACATGCTTACCATGCTATGTGTTAGGATTGATCATGATTTATTTGGTGATTTTTGGAAATGTTTAAGTTTGCTTTTGATGCTAGTCTTTCTGTTGACTTCTATGAGCTTCTGTTTGCCATGCTTTGACCTAAATTGTTCATGAAATGATGATAGTGATTGATATGAATGTGAACCCAATTGGTTGTGTTTCTTAATTGTTTGAACATGATTTGGATGCTGGCCCTTTGCTGTTTTAACTTTCTCATTCATTTTTGACCCTAGGCTTGCCCTAGTGGTCCTGTTACTCACCTTTGAGCTCATGTTTTCAGGTTGACCAACAAATGGCCAATGAGACCAATTCTTTTTGATTGAGCTTGATTAAATATCATTGTCTAACTTGTTTGTTTTGTAGGTGGCTTGGCTCACATGCCTTAAGCTTTGTGCCTTGCACATTCACTTGCTTGTGTTGACTGGTTGATGTCTGTTTCATTTTGATTTAACTCTGACTTTTATACTAACTGTGCTTGACTGATTTCAGGTACTTTAGTTGCTTTTAGTTCCTTGTGAACTTTTGCTTTGCTTTGCTTGTATAAGCAATTTGCATTGAGGTATGTCTCTTTTTCTTCATGTAGTCTGGAAGACCTGGCTTGTTACTTGGCCAGGCAACTGTCTGAAGTCCTCCTTAAGAGGCAATGTTTGTGACTGTTTACTTTTGTCCTTGCATAGAGTCAAAGTCCTCCTAAGTGAAGAGGCAATTGGTGGAAGGTAGGGATATGCAATCTATCCCCCACTATTCATGTTGTGTCATCTGCTTTGCTCACACCACTGTGTTGATGCATTGCAGATACAAACCCAAGATCTTGTACAATTGTACAGTTGAGTCAGTTTTAAATGTGTAGAAGGGTTCCCACTTTCTGAACCCACACATTCTTGTCTTGAGCTCTCCCAGGCCGGGGATAAGAGCTGTGAAGTCTTATCTTCACTCACCTTTCATCTGCTTCACCTTAGTCTCTCAATGGCAAGGTTAAGAGCAACATTCACCCAGTTCCAGAGGTTTGTTTGTTGAGGTTGATATGACCCCTCGACTAAAACCTAACCCTTGTTTGAGCCACTTGCTTGTGTATAGTGTGTGCTATCTGTGCTTGTAGGATTGTTTGACTTGCTTCCTGTGCAAGTTAGGATTGTTTGACTTGCTTCCTGTGCAAGTTAGGATTGTTTGACTTGCTTCCTGTGCAAGTTAGGATTGTTTGACTTGCTTCCTGTGCAAGTTAGGATTGTTTGACTTGCTTCCTGTGCAAGTTAGGTTTAGTTTAGACTTGCTTCCTGTGCAAGTAGGTTTTGCTTGGCTTGCTTCCTGTGCAAGTTAAGTGTGTGTGTGGCTTGCTTCCTGTGCAAGTCATGTTTAGGATAGGCTGGCTCCCTGTGCCAGTTAGCTAGAAACCTTAACTTAGGGATGATTTTGCATGATAACATCTAGGCTCGAGTCGTAGTCTCCCTAGTGTTGTGTCTCCCTCTGTTATCTGGTTAGGCTAGTCCTTCGTCCCTCCGTAGGGGAACTACATCGCCCTGATCTTCATACCAGATGAAGTATGTAGGTAGGAGATTGAGCTGATCTCTCCGGGCGCCCTTTTCTTTTCTGTGTGTGTTGTCTGACCTTTGCTAGGCTCGAGTGCCTGACTCCTTAGCATTTGTTGCCTGTTTGTTTGAGTGTGTGCCTGACAGTTATAGGCTCGAGTCCCCGACTCTCTATTAACTTGTTATGTTGTTGTGTGTGCTTGGAAGCTGATATAAGTCCATCGAGTGGCATTTGGGTTCCAGTGTGCATGTGTTTGGTTCGGATGCTGATGTAAGCCCAGCGATTGGCATTCAGGCTCCATGTTTGCCTTTTTGTGTGTGTTTTGGTTCGGATGCTGATGTAAGTCCAGTGATTGGCAGTCGGGCTCCACGTTTGCTTGTGTGTCTTTTGTTTTGTTTGTGTGCGTGTTAGCCGAGTTACGAATGCTCTGATTCTTCTCTCGTCCGAGAAGATACGTATGCATAGGATGCGACATCCTAGCGAGCATGTGTTTTTCCCCAGTCCGAACTACTTCGACTCTGATGTCTATGCCTGATAGACTAAGTAGGCCCAGGATGCGATATCCTGCCGAGTCAGTTTCAGTCTGTTTTCTTGTGTCTCTTTCAGCCAGTGTGTGTGAGTATTTGAGCAGTGTTTAGCAACCATTTTCCTTTCTAGTGTGCGTGGATCCCGTAGAGTACTACGGATGCGTAGGGGTGCTAATACCTTCCCTTCGCATAACCGACTCCCGAACCCATTCTCTTTGGTCGCGAGACCATGTTCTTTCCAGGTTTACTCTGAGCGTTTCCTTTCCCTCTTTTGGGATAAATAACCCACGGTGGCGGCTCTGTTGTTCTTGTTTTCCCGCCGGTTTTTCGCGTGATGCGACACATCCTATACAAAACTTTCTTGTTGCAGATAACCATAATCATAATCATGCATGTTTTTGTGCATTTTCTCGTTTTCTTGTTTTAGAAACTGCTTATTTATATGATCTTCTTTTTCTTGAATTTGCAAGTTAGTCATGCTTGCATTTTTATAGTTTTCTTGCGTTACATAATGATGATTTTAACGATCTTTATGTTAATTGCCTGTTCTTGAATTTGCAAATTCCTCACGCTGTTAATCATTTTTTCTTGATAGGTTTTTCATGTTGATAGTTACATTTTTAGCCATTGTATTACTACATTTTCACTGATTTTTCTAGGTGTTTTGGAATTACTTCAGTTCTTACATTATAATGATCTTTCCTCACATTGTATTTGTTTTTAATTTCTGTTTATCATTTTTGTTATAATTTTTTTGTAGCCTCCTCATTGAGGGATTGGAAGACAAACAAAGTCTATAACAGAAAAAGATAACCAAATTGGAACAAAAGCTGGAAGACTATAAGAGGGAAATGGATGTCATAGATAGCCATATGGAAAATCTAAGTAGTCAAGGTAATAATAGATCTTTGTAGCTTATTTTAAATTTTCACTTTTAGTTTAGTGAAACTTATATTTTGTTTGATTTTGCAGAAGTTGATGATGACGATGTTTCAAGAATTAATGAAGAAGATGATGATTATAACTGCTGCCCGAATGATGACGACGATGATGACGGTAATTGTAGCAGTTGGTACCAAAATCATGATGAAGCTGGTGATTACAACGGTTGGTACCAATATCACGATGAAGCTGGTGATTACAATAGTTGGTACCAACATCATGAGGAAGACGATGAACACAACAGTTTGGACCAACAGTATGCTCCCGTACAGAACCTTTATCTTGCTGCAGATAACCATGATCATGCTCTGAACCTGACATTGAATGAAGCTCCCTCAAAGAACCTGAACCAGAACCAGACTGAGGAAGTTGCTCATACAGAGAACCTTCTTGTTGCAGACAATGATGATCCTATACAGAACTTTCTTGCTGCAAATAACCATCATCCTATACAAAACTTTCTTGCTGCAGATAACCATAATCATAATCATGCATGTTTTTGTGCATTTTCTCGTTTTCTTGTTTTAGAAACTGCTTATTTATATGATCTTCTTTTTCTTGAATTTGCAAGTTAGTCATGCTTGTATTTTTATAGTTTTCTTGCGTTAGATAATGATGATTTTAACGATCTTTATGTTAATTGCCTGTTCTTGAATTTGGAAATTCCTCACGCTGTTAATCATTTTTTCTTGATAGGTTTTTCATGTTGATAGTTACATTTTTAGCCATTGTATTACTACATTTTCACTTATTTTGCTAGGTGTTTTGGAATTACTACAGTTCTTACATTACTATGATCTTTCCTCACATTGTATTTGTTTTTAATTTCTGTTTATCATTTTTGTTATCATTTTTTTGTAGCCTCTTCATTGAGGAATTAGAAGACAGACAAAGTGTAATACAGAAAAAGATAACCAAATTGGAATAAAAGCTGGAAGACTATAAGAGGGAAATGGATGTCATAGATAGCCATATGGAAAATCTAAGTAGTCAAGGTAATAATAGATCTTTGTAGCTTATTTTAAATTTTCACTTTTGTTTAGTGAAACTTATATTTTGTTTGATTTTGCAGAAGTTGATGATGACGATGTTTCAAGAAATAATGAAGAGGATGATGATTATAACTGCTGCCCGAATGATGACGACGATGATGACGGTAATTGTAGCAGTTGGTACCAAAATCATGATGAAGCTGGTGATTACAACGGTTGGTACCAATATCACGATGAAATTGGTGATTACAATAGTTGGTACCAACATCATGAGGAAGACGATGAACACAACAGTTTGGACCAACAGTATGCTCCCGTACAGAACCTTTATCTTGCTGCAGATAACCATGATCATGCTCTGAACCTGACATTGAATGAAGCTCCCTCAAAGAACCTGAACCAGAACCAGACTGAGGAAGTTGCTCATACAGAGAACCTTCTTGTTGCAGACAATGATGATCCTATACAGAACTTTCTTGCTGCAAATAACCATCATCCTATACAAAACTTTCTTGCTGCAGATAACCATAATCATAATCAGGCATGTTTTTGTGCATTTTCTCGTTTTCTTGTTTTAGAAACTGCTTATTTATATGATCTTCTTTTTCTTGAATTTGCAAGTTAGTCATGCTTGAATTTTTATAGTTTTCTTGCGTTAGATAATGATGATTTTAACGATCTTTATGTTAATTGCCTGTTCTTGAATTTGGAAATTCCTCACGCTGTTAATCATTTTTTCTTGATAGGTTTTTCATGTTGATAGTTACATTTTTAGCCATTGTATTACTACATTTTCACTTATTTTGCTAGGTGTTTTGGAATTACTAAATGTTACAGTTCTTACATTACTATGATCTTTCCTCACATTGTATTTGTTTTTAATTTCTGTTTATCATTTTTGTTATCATTTTTTGTAGCCTCTTCATTGAGGAATTAGAAGACAGACAAAGTGTAATACAGAAAAAGAAAACCAAATTGGAATAAAAGCTGGAAGACTATAAGAGGGAAATGGATGTCATAGATAGCCATATGGAAAATCTAAGTAGTCAAGGTAATAATAGATCTTTGTAGCATATTTTAAATTTTCACTTTTAGTTTAGTGAAACTTATATTTTGTTTGCTTTTGCAAAAGTTGATGATGACGATGTTTCAAGAAATAATGAAGAGGATGATGATTATAACTGCTGCCCGAATGATGACGACGATGATGACGGTGATTGTAGCAGTTGGTACCAACATCATGATGAAGCTGGTGATTACAACGGTTGGTACCAATATCACGATGAAGCTGGTGATTACAATAGTTGGTACCAACATCATGAGGAAGACGATGAACACAACGGTTTGGACCAACAGTATGCTCCCGTACAGAACCTTTATCTTGCTGATAACCATGATCATGCACTGAACCTGACATTGAATGAAGCTCCCTCAAAGAACCTGAACCAGAACCAGACTGAGCAAGTTGCTCATACTGAGAACCTTCTTGCTGCAGATAACGATGATCCTATACAGAACTTTCTTGCTGCAAATAACCATCATCCTATACAGAACTTTCTTGCTGCAGATAACCATAATCATAATCATGCATGTTTTTGTGCATTTTCTCGTTTTCTTGTTTTAGAAACTGCTTATTTATATGATCTTCTTTTTCTTGAATTTGCAAGTTAGTCATGCTTGCATTTTTATAGTTTTCTTGCGTTAGATAATGATGATTTTAACGATCTTTATGTTAATTGCCTGTTCTTGAATTTGGAAATTCCTCACGCTGTTAATCATTTTTTCTTGATAGGTTTTTCATGTTGATAGTTACATTTTTAGCCATTGTATTACTACATTTTCACTTATTTTGCTAGGTGTTTTGGAATTACTAAATGTTACAGTTCTTACATTACTATGATCTTTCCTCACATTGTATTTGTTTTTAATTTCTGTTTATCATTTTTGTTATCATTTTTTTGTAGCCTCTTCATTGAGGAATTAGAAGACAGACAAAGTGTAATACAGAAAAAGAAAACCAAATTGGAATAAAAGCTGGAAGACTATAAGAGGGAAATGGATGTCATAGATAGCCATATGGAAAATCTAAGTAGTCAAGGTAATAATAGATCTTTGTAGCATATTTTAAATTTTCACTTTTAGTTTAGTGAAACTTATATTTTGTTTGATTTTGCAGAAGTTGATGATGACGATGTTTCAAGAAATAATGAAGAGGATGATGATTATAACTGCTGCCCGAATGATGACGACGATGATGACGGTAATTGTAGCAGTTGGTACCAAAATCATGATGAAGCTGGTGATTACAACGGTTGGTACCAATATCACGATGAAGCTGGTGATTACAATAGTTGGTACCAACATCATGAGGAAGACGATGAACACAATAGTTTGGACCAACAGTATGCTCTTTTACAGAACCTTTACCTTGCTGCAGATAACCATGATCATGCACTGAACCTGACATTGAATGAAGCTCCCTCAAAGAACCTGAACCAGAACCAGACTGAGCAAGTTGCTCATACTGAGAACCTTCTTGCTGCAGATAACGATGATCCTATACAGAACTTTCTTGCTGCAAATAACCATCATCCTATACAGAACTTTCTTGCTGCAGATAACCATAATCATAATCATGCATGTTTTTGTGCATTTTCTCGTTTTCTTGTTTTAGAAACTGCTTATTTATATGATCTTCTTTTTCTTGAATTTGCAAGTTAGTCATGCTTGCATTTTTATAGTTTTCTTGCGTTAGATAATGATGATTTTAACGATCTTTATGTTAATTGCCTGTTCTTGAATTGGAAATTCCTCACGCTGTTAATCATTTTTCTTGATAGGTTTTTCATGTTGATAGTTACATTTTTAGCCATTGTATTACTACATTTTCACTTATTTTGCTAGGTGTTTTGGAATTACTAAATGTTACAGTTCTTACATTACTATGATCTTTCCTCACATTGTATTTGTTTTTAATTTCTGTTTATCATTTTTGTTATCATTTTTTTGTAGCCTCTTCATTGAGGAATTAGAAGACAGACAAAGTGTAATACAGAAAAAGAAAACCAAATTGGAATAAAAGCTGGAAGACTATAAGAGGGAAATGGATGTCATAGATAGCCATATGGAAAATCTAAGTAGTCAAGGTAATAATAGATCTTTGTAGCATATTTTAAATTTTCACTTTTAGTTTAGTGAAACTTATATTTTGTTTGCTTTTGCAGAAGTTGATGATGACGATGTTTCAAGAAATAATGAAGAGGATGATGATTATAACTGCTGCCCGAATGATGACGACGATGATGACAGTGATTGTAGCAGTTGGTACCAACACCATGATGAAGCTGGTGATTACAACGGTTGGTACCAATATCACGATGAAGCTGGTGATTACAATAGTTGGTACCAACATCATGAGGAAGACGATGAACACAATAGTTTGGACCAACAGTATGCTCCCATACAAAACCTTTATCTTGCTGCAGATAACCATGATCATGCACTGAACCTGACATTGAATGAAGCTCCCTCAAAGAACCTGAACCAGAACCAGACTGAGGAAGTTGCTCATACAGAGAACCTTCTTGTTGCAGATAATGATGATCCTATACAAAACTTTCTTGCTGCAAATAACCATCATCCTATACAGAACTTTCTTGCTGCAGATAACCATAATCATAATCATGCATGTTTTTGTGCATTTTCTCGTTTTCTTGTTTTAGAAACTGCTTATTTATATCATCTTCTTTTTCTTGAATTTGCAAGTTAGTCATGCTTGCATTTTTATAGTTTTCTTGCGTTAGATAATGATGATTTTAACGATCTTTATGTTAATTGCCTGTTCTTGAATTTGCAAATTCCTCACGCTGTTAATCATTTTTTCTTGATAGGTTTTTCATTTTGATGATTACATTTTTAGCCATTGTATTACTACATTTTCACTGATTTTTCTAGGTGTTTTGGAATTACTAAATGTTACAGTTCTTACATTACTATGATCTTTCATCACATAGTATTTGTTTTTAATTTCTGTTTATCATTTTTTTTCATATTTTTGTAGCCTTACTTCCTCATCGAGGAATTCGAAGAAAAAACAACGTCTAATACAAAAAACGATAACCAATTTGGAACAAAAGCTGGAGGACTATAAGAGGGAAATGGATGTCATAGATAGCCATATGGAAAATCTAAGTAGTCAGGGTAATAATAGATCTTTGTAACTTATTTTAAATTTTCACTTTTAGTTTAGTGAAACTTATATTTTGTTTGATTTTGCAGAAGTTGATGATGACGAAGTTTCAAGAAATAATGAATAGGATGATGATTATAACTACTACCCGAATGATGACGACGATGATGACGGTGATTGTAGCAGTTGGTACCAACACCATGATGAAGTTGGTGATTACAACGGTTGGTACCAATATCACGTTGAAGCTGGTGATTACAATAGTTGGTACCAACATCATGAGGAAGACGATGAACACAATAGTTTGGACCAACAGTATGCTCTTTTACAGAACCTTTACCTTGCTGCAGATAACCATGATCATGCACTGAACCTGACATTGAATGAAGCTCCCTCAAAGAACCTGAACCAGAACCAGACTGAGCAAGTTGCTCATACTGAGAACCTTCTTGCTGCAGATAACGATGATCCTATACAGAACTTTCTTGCTGCAAATAAGCATCATCCTATACAGAACTTTCTTGCTGCAGATAACCATAATCATAATCATGCATGTTTTTGTGCATTTTCTCGTTTTCTTGTTTTAGAAACTGCTTATTTATATGATCTTCTTTTTCTTGAATTTGCAAGTTAGTCATGCTTGCATTTTTATAGTTTTCTTGCGTTAGATAATGATGATTTTAACGATCTTTATGTTAATTGCCTGTTCTTGAATTTGCAAATTCCTCACGCTGTTAATCATTTTTTCTTGTTAGGTTTTTCATGTTGATAGTTACATTTTTAGCCATTGTATTACTACATTTTCACTGATTTTTCTAGGTGTTTTGGAATTACTACAGTTCTTACATTACTATGATCTTTCCTCACATTGTATTTGTTTTTAATTTTTGTTTATCATTTTTGTTATCATTTTTTTGTAGCCTCCTCATTGAGGAATTGGAAGACAAACAAAGTCTAAAACAAAAAAAGATAACCAAATTGGAACAAAAGCTGGAAGACTATAAGAGGGAAATGGATGTCATAGATAGCCATATGGAAAATCTAAGTAGTCAAGGTAATAATACATCTTTGTAGCTTATTTTAAATTTTCACTTTTTGTTTAGTGAAACTTATATTTTGTTTGCTTTTGCCGAAGTTGATGATGACGATGTTTCAAGAAATAATGAAGAGGATGATGATTATAACTGCTGCCCGAATGATGACGACGATGATGACGGTGATTGTAGCAGTTGGTACCAACATCATGATGAAGCTGGTGATTACAACGGTTGGTACCAATATCACGATGAAGCTGGTGATTACAATAGTTGGTACCAACATCATGAGGAAGACAATGAACACAACGGTTTGGACCAACAGTATGCTCCCGTACAGAACCTTTATCTTGATGCAGGTAACCATGATCATGCACTGAACCTGACATTGAATGAAGCTCCCTCAAAGAACCTGAACCAGAACCAGACTGAGGAAGTTGCTCATACTGAGAACCTTCTTGTTGCAGATAATGATGATCCTATACAGAACTTTCTTGCTGCAAATAACCATCATCCTATACAGAACTTTCTTGCTGCAGATAACCATAATCATAATCATGCATGTTTTTGTGCATTTTCTCGTTTTCTTGTTTTAGAAACTGCTTATTTATATGATCTTCTTTTTCTTGAATTTGCAAGTTAGTCATGCTTGCATTTTTATAGTTTTCTTGCGTTAGATAATGATGATTTTAACGATCTTTAGGTTAATTGCCTGTTCTTGAATTTGCAAATTCCTCACGCTGTTAATCATTTTTTCTTGTTAGGTTTTTCATGTTGATAGTTACATTTTTAGCCATTGTATTACTACATTTTCACTGATTTTTCTAGGTGTTTTGGAATTACTACAGTTCTTACATTACTATGATCTTTCCTCACATTGTATTTGTTTTTAATTTTTGTTTATCATTTTTGTTATCATTTTTTTGTAGCCTCCTCATTGAGGAATTGGAAGACAAACAAAGTCTAAAAACAAAAAAGATAACCAAATTGGAACAAAAGCTGGAAGACTATAAGAGGGAAATGGATGTCATAGATAGCCATATGGAAAATCTAAGTAGTCAAGGTAATAATACATCTTTGTAGCTTATTTTAAATTTTCACTTTTTGTTTAGTGAAACTTATATTTTGTTTGCTTTTGCCGAAGTTGATGATGACGATGTTTCAAGAAATAATGAAGAGGATGATGATTATAACTGCTGCCCGAATGATGACGACGATCATGACGGTGATTTGTAGCAGTTGGTACCAAACATCATGATTGAAGCTGGTGATTACAACGGTTGGTACCAATATCACGATGAAGCTGGTGATTACAATAGTTGGTACCAACATCATGAGGAAGACAATGAACACAACGGTTTGGACCAACAGTATGCTCCCGTACAGAACCTTTATCTTGATGCAGGTAACCATGATCATGCACTGAACCTGACATTGAATGAAGCTCCCTCAAAGAACCTGAACCAGAACCAGCCTGAGGAAGTTACCCATACTGAGAACCTTCTTGTTGCAGATAATGATGATCCTATACAGAACTTTCTTGCTGCAAATAACCATCATCCTATACAGAACTTTCTTGCTGCAGATAACCATAATCATAATCATGCATGTTTTTGTGCATTTTCTCGTTTTCTTGTTTTAGAAACTGCTTATTTATATGATCTTCTTTTTCTTGAATTTGCAAGTTAGTCATGCTTGCATTTTTATAGTTTTCTTGCGTTAGATAATGATGATTTTAACGATCTTTAGGTTAATTGCCTGTTCTTGAATTTGCAAATTACTTCACGCTGTTAATCATTTTTTCTTGTTAGGTTTTTCATGTTGATAGTTACATTTTTAGCCATTGTATTACTACATTTTCACTGATTTTTCTAGGTGTTTTGGAATTACTACAGTTCTTACATTACTATGATCTTTCCTCACATTGTATTTGTTTTTAATTTTTGTTTATCATTTTTGTTATCATTTTTTTGTAGCCTCCTCATTGAGGAATTGGAAGACAAACAAAGTCTAAAACAAAAAAAGATAACCAAATTGGAACAAAAGCTGGAAGACTATAAGAGGGAAATGGATGTCATAGATAGCCATATGGAAAATCTAAGTAGTCAAGGTAATAATACATCTTTGTAGCTTATTTTAAATTTTCACTTTTAGTTTAGTGAAACTTATATTTTGTTTGATTTTGCAGAAGTTGATGATGACGATGTTTCAAGAAATAATGAAGAGGATGATGATTATAACTGCTGCCCGAATGATGACGACGATGATGACGGTGATTGTAGCAGTTGGTACCAACATCATGATGAAGCTGGTGATTACAACGGTTGGTACCAATATCACGATGAAGCTGGTGATTACAATAGTTGGTACCAACATCATGAGGAAGACAATGAACACAACGGTTTGGACCAACAGTATGCTCCCGTACAGAACCTTTATCTTGATGCAGGTAACCATGATCATGCACTGAACCTGACATTGAATGAAGCTCCCTCAAAGAACCTGAACCAGAACCAGCCTGAGGAAGTTACCCATACTGAGAACCTTCTTGTTGCAGATAATGATGATCCTATACAGAACTTTCTTGCTGCAAATAACCATCATCCTATACAGAACTTTCTTGCTGCAGATAACCATAATCATAATCATGCATGTTTTTGTGCATTTTCTCGTTTCTTGTTTTAGAAACTGCTTATTTATATGATCTTCTTTTTCTTGAATTTGCAAGTTTGTCATGCTTTCATTTTTATAGTTTTCTTGCGTTAGATAATGATTATTTTAACGATCTTTATGTTAATTGCCTTTTCTTGAATTTGCAAATTCTTCACGCTGTTAATCATTTTTTCTTGATAGGTTTTTTCATGTTGATAGTTACATTTTTAGCCATTGTATTACTACATTTTCACTGATTTTTCTATGTCGTTTTGGAATTACTAAATGTTACAGTTCTTACATTACTATGATCTTTCATCACATTGTATTTGTTTTTAATTTCTGTTTATCATTTTTGTTATCATTTTTTTGTAGCCTCCTCATTTTGGAATTGGAGAAAAACAACGTCTAATACAGAAAAAGATAACCAAATTGGAACAAAAGCTGGAAGACTATAAGAGCGAAATGGATGTCATAGATAGCCATATGGAAAATCTAAGTAGTCAGGGTAATAATAGATCTTTGTAACTTTTTTAAATTTTCACTTTTAATTTAGTGAAACTTATATTTTGTTTGATTTTGCTGAAGTTGATGATGATGAAGTTTCAAGAAATAATAAGAGGATGATGATTACAACTACTGCCAGAATGATGACGACAATGACGACGACGGTGATTGTAGCGGTTGGTACCAATATCATGATGAAGCTAGTGATTACAACGGTTGGTACCAATATCACGATGAAGCTGGTGATTACAATAGTTGATACCAACATCATGAGGAAGACGATGAACACAACGTTTGGACCAACAATATGCTCCCGTACAGAACCTTTATCTGCCACAGATAACCATGATCATGCACTGAACCTGACATTGAATGAAGCTCCCTCAAAGAACCTGAACCAGAACCAGACTGAGGAAGTTGCTCATACTGAGAACCTTCTTGCTGCAGATAGCGATGATCCTATACAGAACTTTCTTGCTGCAAATAACCATCATCCTATACAGAACTTTCTTGCTGCAGATAACCATAATCATAATCATGCATGTTTTTGTGCATTT
>NW_026113300.1:0-30414 GCF_024323335.1 Lathyrus oleraceus | reverse complement strand
TTTCTCATTTTCATATGTTAATATGCATATTACAACCTCATTATATACATGAGATTATATTTACAAGAATTAAAACCTAGTATTTCTCATTTTCATATGTAATATACATATTTACAACCTCATTATATACATGAGATTATATTTACAAGAATTAAACCTAGTCTTTCTCATTTTTATATGTTAATATGCATATTACAACCTCATTATAATGAGATTATATTTACAAGAATTAAAACCTAGTCTTTCTCATTTTCATATGTAAATACATATTTACAACCTATTATATACATGAGATTATATTACAAGAATTAAACCTAGTATTTCTCATTTTCATATGTAATATACATATTTACAACCTCATTATATACATGAGATTATTTACAAGAATAAAAACCTAGTCTTTCTCATTTTTATATGTTAATATGCATATTACAACCTCATTATATAATGAGATTATATTTACAAGAATTAAAACCTAGTCTTTCTCATTTTCATATGTAAATATACATATTACAACCTCATTATATAAATGAGATTATATTTACAAGAATTAAAACCTAGTCTTTCTCATTTTTATATGTTAATATGCATATTACAACCTCATTATATAAATGAGATTATATTTACAAGAATTAAAACCTAGTATTTCTCATTTTCATATGTAAATATACATATTTACAACCTTATTATATACATGAGATTATATTTACAAGAATTAAAACCTAGTCTTTCTCATTTTTATATGTTAATATGCATATTACAACCTCATTATATAAATGAGATTATATTTACAAGAATTAAAACCTAGTATTTCTCATTTTCATATGTAAATATACATATTTACAACCTCATTATATACATGAGATTATATTTACAAGAATTAAAACCTAGTATTTCTCATTTTCATATGTAAATATACATATTACAACCTCATTATATAAATGAGATTATATTTACAAGAATTAAAACCTAGTATTTCTCATTTCATATGTAAATATACATATTTACAACCTCATTATATAAATGAGATTATATTTACAAGAATTAAAACCTAGTATTTCTCATTTTCATATGTAAATATACATATTACAACCTCATATGAGATTATATTTACAAGAATTAAAACCTAGTCTTTCTCATTTTCATATGTTAATATGATTTACAACCTCATTATATAAATGAGATTATATTTACAAGAATTAAAACCTAGTATTTCTCATTTTCATATGTAAATATACATATTTACAACCTCATTATATACATGAGATTATATTTACAAGAATTAAAACCTAGTATTTCTCATTTTCATATGTAAATATACATATTACAACCTCATTATATACATGAGATTATATTTACAAGAATTAAAACCTAGTCTTTCTCATTTTCATATGTTAATATACATATTTACAACCTCATTATATAAATGAGATTATATTTACAAGAATTAAAACCTAGTCTTTCTCATTTTCATATGTAATATGCATATTACAACCTCATTATATACATGAGATTATATTTACAAGAATTAAAACCTAGTATTTCTCATTTCATATGTAAATATACATATTTACAACCTCATTATTACATGAGATTATATTTACAAGAATTAAACCTAGCTTTCTCATTTTCATGTTAATATACATATTTACAACCTCATTATATAATGAGATTATATTTACAAGAATTAAAACCTAGTCTTTCTCATTTTCATATGTAAATATACATATTTACAACCTCATTATATACATGAGATTATATTTACAAGAATTAAAACCTAGTCTTTCTCATTTTCATATGTTAATATATGCATATTACAACCTCATTATAAAATGAGATTATATTTACAAGAATAAAACCTAGTATTTCTCATTTTCATATGTAAATATACATATTTACAACCTCATTATATACATGAGATTATATTTACAAGAATTAAAACCTAGTCTTTCTCATTTTTATATGTAATATACATATTACAACCTCATTATATAAATGAGATTATATTTACAAGAATTAAAACCTAGTCTTTCTCATTTTCATATGTAAATATACATATTTACAACCTCATTATATACATGAGATTATATTTACAAGAATTAAAACCTAGTATTTCTCATTTTCATATGTAAATATACATATTACAACCTCATTATATAAATGAGATTATATTTACAAGAATTAAACCTAGTCTTTCTCATTTTCATATGTAATATACATATTTACAACCTTATTATATATGAGATTATATTTACAAGAATTAAAACCTAGTATTTCTCATTTTCATATGTAATATACATATACAACCTCATTATATAAATGAGATTATATTTACAAGAATAAAACCTAGTATTTCTCATTTTCATATGTTAATATACATATACACCCATATATAAATGAGATTATATTTACAAGAATTAAAACCTAGTCTTTCTCATTTTCATATGTAAATATACATATTTACAACCTCATTATATAAATGAGATTATATTACAAGAATTAAAACCTAGTATTTCTCATTTATATGTAAATATACATATTTACAACCTCATTATATAATGAGATTATATTTACAAGAATTAAAACCTAGTATTTCTCATTTTCATATGTAATATACATATTACAACCTCATTATATAAATGAGATTATATTTACAAGAATTAAACCTAGTATTTCTCATTTTCATATGTAAATATACATATTTACAACCTCATTATATACATGAGATTATATTTACAAGAATTAAAACCTAGTCTTTCTCATTTTCATATGTTAAATATGCATATTACAACCTCATTATATAAATGAGATTATATTTACAAGAATTAAAACCTAGTCTTTCTCATTTTCATATGTAAATATACATATTACAACCTCATTATATACATGAGATTATATTTACAAGAATTAAACCTAGTCTTTCTCATTTTCATATGTAATATACATATTACAACCTCATTATTACATGAGATTATATTTACAAGAATTAAAACCTAGTATTTCTCATTTCATATGTTAATATGCATATTACAACCTCATTATATACATGAGATTATATTTACAAGAATTAAAACCTAGTATTTCTCATTTTCATATGTAATATACATATTTACAACCTCATTATATACATGAGATTATATTTACAAGAATTAAAACCTAGTCTTTCTCATTTTATATGTTAATATGCATATTACAACCTCATTATATAAATGAGATTATATTTACAAGAATTAAAACCTAGTATTTCTCATTTTCATATGTAAATATACATATTTACAACCTCATTATATAAATGAGATTATATTTACAAGAATTAAAACCTAGTATTTCTCATTTTCATATGTAAATATACATATTTACAACCTCATTATGTACATGAGATTATATTTACAAGAATTAAAACCTAGTCTTTCTCATTTTTATATGTTAATATGCATATTACAACCTCATTATATAATGAGATTATATTTACAAGAATTAAAACCTAGTCTTTCTCATTTTCATATGTAAATATACATATTTACAACCTCATTATATACATGAGATTATATTTACAAGAATTAAAACCTAGTCTTTCTCATTTTTATATGTTAATATGCATATTACAACCTCATTATATAAATGAGATTATATTTACAAGAATTAAAACCTAGTATTTCTCATTTTCATATGTAAATATACATATTTACAACCTTATTATATACATGAGATTATATTTACAAGAATTAAAACCTAGTCTTTCTCATTTTTATATGTTAATATGCATATTACAACCTCATTATATAAATGAGATTATATTTACAAGAATTAAAACCTAGTCTTTCTCATTTTCATATGTAATATACATATTTACAACCTCATTATATAATGAGATTATATTTACAAGAATTAAAACCTAGTATTTCTCATTTTCATATGTAAATATACATATTTACAACCTCATTATATAAATGAGATTATATTTACAAGAATTAAAACCTAGTATTTCTCATTTTCATATGTAAATATACATATTTACAACCTTATTATATATGAGATTATATTTACAAGAATTAAAACCTAGTATTTCTCATTTTCATATGTAATATACATATTACAACCTCATATGAGATTATATTTACAAGAATTAAAACCTAGTCTTTCTCATTTTCATATGTTATATGATATTACAACCTCATTATATAAATGAGATTATATTTACAAGAATTAAAACCTAGTATTTCTCATTTTCATATGTAAATATACATATTTACAACCTCATTATATACATGAGATTATATTTACAAGAATAAAACCTAGTATTTCTCATTTTCATATGTAAATATACATATTTACAACCTCATTATATACATGAGATTATATTTACAAGAATTAAAACCTAGTCTTTCTCATTTTTATATGTTAATATGCATATTTGCAACCTCATTATATAAATGAGATTATATTTACAAGAATTAAAACCTAGTATTTCTCATTTTCATATGTAAATATACATATTTACAACCTTATTATATACATGAGATTATATTTACAAGAATTAAAACCTAGTATTTCTCATTTCATATGTAATATACATATTACAACCTCATTATATACATGAGATTATATTTACAAGAATTAAAACCTAGTCTTTCTCATTTTCATATGTTAATATACATATTACAACCTCATTATATAATGAGATTATATTTACAAGAATTAAAACCTAGTCTTTCTCATTTTCATATGTAAATATACATATTTACAACCTCATTATATACATGAGATTATATTTACAAGAATTAAAACCTAGTCTTTCTCATTTTCATATGTTAATATGCATATTACAACCTCATTATATAAATGAGATTATATTTACAAGAATTAAAACCTAGTATTTCTCATTTTCATATGTAAATATACATATTTACAACCTTATTATATACATGAGATTATATTTACAAGAATTAAAACCTAGTCTTTCTCATTTTTATATGTTAATATGCATATTACAACCTCATTATATAAATGAGATTATATTTACAAGAATTAAAACCTAGTATTTCTCATTTTCATATGTAAATATACATATTTACAACCTCATTATATACATGAGATTATATTTACAAGAATTAAAACCTAGTATTTCTCATTTTCATATGTAAATATACATATTACAACCTCATTATATAAATGAGATTATATTTACAAGAATTAAACCTAGTATTTCTCATTTTCATATGTAAATATACATATTTACAACCTCATTATATAATGAGATTATATTTACAAGAATTAAAACCTAGTATTTCTCATTTTCATATGTAAATATACATATTAACAACCTCATATGAGATTATATTTACAAGAATTAAAACCTAGTCTTTCTCATTTTCATATGTTAATATACTATTACAACCTCATTATATAAATGAGATTATATTTACAAGAATTAAAACCTAGTATTTCTCATTTTCATATGTAAATATACATATTTACAACCTCATTATATACATGAGATTATATTTACAAGAATTAAAACCTAGTCTTTCTCATTTTCATATGTAAATATACATTACAACCTCATTATATACATGAGATTATATTTACAAGAATTAAAACCTAGTCTTTCTCATTTTCATATGTAATATACATATTTACAACCTCATTATATACATGAGATTATATTTACAAGAATTAAAACCTAGTATTTCTCATTTCATATGTAAATATACATATTACAACCTCATTATATACATGAGATTATATTTACAAGAATTAAAACCTAGTATTTCTCATTTTCATATGTAAATATACATATTACAACCTCATTATATAAATGAGATTATATTTACAAGAATTAAACCTAGTATTTCTCATTTTCATATGTAAATATACATATTACAACCTCATTATATAAATGAGATTATATTTACAAGAATTAAAACCTAGTCTTTCTCATTTTCATATGTAATATGCATATTACAACCTCATTATATAAATGAGATTATATTTACAAGAATTAAAACCTAGTCTTTCTCATTTTCATATGTAAATATACATATTTACAACCTCATTATATACATGAGATTATATTTACAAGAATTAAAACCTAGTCTTTCTCATTTTTATATGTAAATATCATATTACAACCTCATTATATAAATGAGATTATATTTACAAGATTAAAACCTAGTATTTCTCATTTTCATATGTAATATACATATTTACAACCTTATATATACATGAGATTATATTTACAAGAATTAAAACCTAGTCTTTCTCATTTCATATGTAATATGCATATTACAACCTCATTATATAATGAGATTATATTTACAAGAATTAAAACCTAGTCTTTCTCATTTTCATATGTAAATATACATATTTACAACCTCATTATATACATGAGATTATATTTACAAGAATTAAAACCTAGTATTTCTCATTTTCATATGTAAATATACATATTACAACCTCATTATATAAATGAGATTATATTTACAAGAATTAAAACCTAGTATTTCTCATTTTCATATGTAAATATACATATTTACAACCTCATTATATAAATGAGATTATATTTACAAGAATTAAAACCTAGTATTTCTCATTTTCATATGTAAATATACATATTACAACCTCATTATAAATGAGATTATATTTACAAGAATTAAAACCTAGTCTTTCTCATTTTCATATGTTAATATGCATATTACAACCTCATTATAAATGAGATTATATTTACAAGAATTAAAACCTAGTCTTTCTCATTTTCATATGTAAATATACATATTTACAACCTCATTATATACATGAGATTATATTTACAAGAATTAAAACCTAGTCTTTCTCATTTTTATATTAATATGCATATTACAACCTCATTATATACATGAGATTATATTTACAAGAATTAAAACCTAGTATTTCTCATTTTCATATGTAAATATACATATTTACAACCTCATTATATACATGAGATTATATTTACAAGAATTAAAACCTAGTCTTTCTCATTTTATATGTTAATATACATATTACAACCTCATTATATAAATGAGATTATATTTACAAGAATTAAAACCTAGTATTTCTCATTTTCATATGTAAATATACATATTTACAACCTCATTATATACATGAGATTATATTTACAAGAATTAAAACCTAGTATTTCTCATTTTCATATGTAAATATACATATTTACAACCTCATTATATACATGAGATTATATTTACAAGAATTAAAACCTAGTCTTTCTCATTTTTATATGTTAATATGCATATTACAACCTCATTATATAAATGAGATTATATTTACAAGAATTAAAACCTAGTCTTTCTCATTTTCATATGTAAATATACATATTTACAACCTCATTATATACATGAGATTATATTTACAAGAATTAAAACCTAGTCTTTCTCATTTTTATATGTAAATAGCATATTACAACCTCATTATATAAATGAGATTATATTTACAAGAATTAAAACCTAGTATTTCTCATTTTCATATGTAAATATACATATTACAACCTTATTATATACATGAGATTATATTTACAAGAATTAAAACCTAGTATTTCTCATTTTCATATGTAAATATACATATTACAACCTCATTATATAAATGAGATTATATTTACAAGAATTAAAACCTAGTATTTCTCATTTTCATATGTAAATATACATATTACAACCTCATTATATAAATGAGATTATATTTACAAGAATTAAAACCTAGTATTTCTCATTTTCATATGTTAATATGCATATTACAACCTCATTATATAAATGAGATTATATTTACAAGAATTAAAACCTAGTCTTTCTCATTTTCATATGTAAATATACATATTTACAACCTCATTATATACATGAGATTATATTTACAAGAATTAAAACCTAGTCTTTCTCATTTTCATATGTTAATATGCATATTACAACCTCATTATATAAATGAGATTATATTTACAAGAATTAAAACCTAGTATTTCTCATTTTCATATGTAAATATACATATTACAACCTCATTATATACATGAGATTATATTTACAAGAATTAAAACCTAGTCTTTCTCATTTTCATATGTAAATATACATATTACAACCTCATTATATAAATGAGATTATATTTACAAGAATTAAAACCTAGTATTTCTCATTTCATATGTAAATATACATATTTACAACCTCATTATATACATGAGATTATATTTACAAGAATTAAAACCTAGTATTTCTCATTTTCATATGTAAATATACATATTACAACCTCATTATAAATGAGATTATATTTACAAGAATTAAAACCTAGTCTTTCTCATTTTCATATGTAAATATACATATTACAACCTCATTATATAAATGAGATTATATTTACAAGAATTAAAACCTAGTATTTCTCATTTTCATATGTTAATATACATATTACAACCTCATTATATAAATGAGATTATATTTACAAGAATTAAAACCTAGTCTTTCTCATTTTCATATGTAATATACATATTTACAACCTCATTATATACATGAGATTATATTTACAAGAATTAAAACCTAGTCTTTCTCATTTTATATGTTAATATGCATATTACAACCTCATTATATAAATGAGATTATATTTACAAGAATTAAAACCTAGTATTTCTCATTTTCATATGTAATATACATATTTACAACCTCATTATATACATGAGATTATATTTACAAGAATTAAAACCTAGTCTTTCTCATTTTTATATGTTAATATGCATATTACAACCTCATTATATAAATGAGATTATATTTACAAGAATTAAAACCTAGTCTTTCTCATTTTCATATGTAAATATACATATTTACAACCTCATTATATACATGAGATTATATTTACAAGAATTAAAACCTAGTATTTCTCATTTTCATATGTAAATATACATATTACAACCTCATTATATAAATGAGATTATATTTACAAGAATTAAAACCTAGTATTTCTCATTTTCATATGTAATATACATATTTACAACCTCATTATATAAATGAGATTATATTTACAAGAATTAAAACCTAGTATTTCTCATTTTCATATGTAAATATACATATGACAACCTCATTATATAAATGAGATTATATTTACAAGAATAAAACCTAGTCTTTCTCATTTTCATATGTTAATATGGATACGACAACCTCATATATAAATGAGATTATATTTACAAGAATTAAAACCTAGTCTTTCTCATTTTCATATGTAAATATACATATTTACAACCTCATTATATACATGAGATTATATTTACAAGAATTAAAACCTAGTATTTCTCATTTTCATATGTAAATATACATATTTACAACCTCATTATATACATGAGATTATATTTACAAGAATTAAAACCTAGTCTTTCTCATTTTTATATGTTAATATGCATATTACAACCTCATTATATAAATGAGATTATATTTACAAGAATTAAAACCTAGTATTTCTCATTTTCATATGTAAATATACATATTTACAACCTCATTATATACATGAGATTATATTTACAAGAATTAAAACCTAGTCTTTCTCATTTTCATATGTAAATATGCATATTTACAACCTCATTATATAAATGAGATTATATTTACAAGAATTAAAACCTAGTATTTCTCATTTTCATATGTAAATATACATATTTACAACCTTATTATATACATGAGATTATATTTACAAGAATTAAAACCTAGTCTTTCTCATTTTTATATGTTAATATGCATATTACAACCTCATTATATAAATGAGATTATATTTACAAGAATTAAAACCTAGTCTTTCTCATTTTCATATGTAAATATACATATTTACAACCTCATTATATACATGAGATTATATTTACAAGAATTAAAACCTAGTATTTCTCATTTTCATATGTAAATATACATATTACAACCTCATTATATAAATGAGATTATATTTACAAGAATTAAAACCTAGTATTTCTCATTTTCATATGTAAATATACATATTTACAACCTCATTATAAATGAGATTATATTTACAAGAATTAAAACCTAGTATTTCTCATTTTCATATGTAAATATACATATTACAACCTCATTATATAAATGAGATTATATTTACAAGAATAAAAACCTAGTCTTTCTCATTTTCATATGTTAATATGGATATTACAACCTCATTATATAAATGAGATTATATTTACAAGAATTAAAACCTAGTCTTTCTCATTTTCATATGTAAATATACATATTTACAACCTCATTATATAATGAGATTATATTTACAAGAATTAAAACCTAGTATTTCTCATTTTCATATGTAAATATACATATTTACAACCTCATTATATACATGAGATTATATTTACAAGAATTAAAACCTAGTCTTTCTCATTTTTATATGTTAATATGCATATTACAACCTCATTATATAAATGAGATTATATTTACAAGAATTAAAACCTAGTATTTCTCATTTTCATATGTAATATATATTTTACAACCTCATTATATAATGAGATTATATTTACAAGAATTAAAACCTAGTATTTCTCATTTTCATATGTAAATATACATATTACAACCTCATTATATAAATGAGATTATATTTACAAGAATTAAAACCTAGTCTTTCTCATTTTCATATGTTATATGGATATTACAACCTCATTATATAAATGAGATTATATTTACAAGAATTAAAACCTAGTCTTTCTCATTTTCATATGTAAATATACATATTTACAACCTCATTATATACATGAGATTATATTTACAAGAATTAAAACCTAGTATTTCTCATTTTCATATGTAAATATACATATTTACAACCTCATTATATACATGAGATTATATTTACAAGAATTAAAACCTAGTCTTTCTCATTTTCATATGTAATATACATATTACAACCTCATTATATAAATGAGATTATATTTACAAGAATTAAAACCTAGTATTTCTCATTTTCATATGTAAATATACATATTTACAACCTCATTATATACATGAGATTATATTTACAAGAATTAAAACCTAGTCTTTCTCATTTTTATATGTTAATATGCATATTACAACCTCATTATATAAATGAGATTATATTTACAAGAATTAAAACCTAGTCTTTCTCATTTTCATATGTAAATATACATATTTACAACCTCATTATATACATGAGATTATATTTACAAGAATTAAAACCTAGTCTTTCTCATTTTCATATGTTAATATGCATATTACAACCTCATTATATAAATGAGATTATATTTACAAGAATTAAAACCTAGTATTTCTCATTTTCATATGTAAATATACATATTTACAACCTCATTATATACATGAGATTATATTTACAAGAATTAAAACCTAGTATTTCTCATTTTCATATGTAAATATACATATTACAACCTCATTATATAAATGAGATTATATTTACAAGAATTAAAACCTAGTATTTCTCATTTTCATATGTAATATACATATTACAACCTCATTATATAAATGAGATTATATTTACAAGAATTAAAACCTAGTATTTCTCATTTTCATATGTTAATATACATATTACAACCTCATTATATAAATGAGATTATATTTACAAGAATTAAAACCTAGTCTTTCTCATTTTCATATGTAAATATACATATTTACAACCTCATTATATACATGAGATTATATTTACAAGAATTAAAACCTAGTCTTTCTCATTTTTATATGTTAATATGCATATTACAACCTCATTATATAAATGAGATTATATTTACAAGAATTAAAACCTAGTATTCTCATTTTCATATGTAAATATACATATTTACAACCTCATTATATACATGAGATTATATTTACAAGAATTAAAACCTAGTCTTTCTCATTTTCATATGTAAATATGCATATTACAACCTCATTATATAATGAGATTATATTTACAAGAATTAAAACCTAGTATTTCTCATTTTCATATGTAAATATACATATTTACAACCTCATTATATACATGAGATTATATTTACAAGAATTAAAACCTAGTATTTCTCATTTTCATATGTAAATATACATATTACAACCTCATTATATAAATGAGATTATATTTACAAGAATTAAACCTAGTATTTCTCATTTTCATATGTAAATATACATATTACAACCTCATTATATAAATGAGATTATATTTACAAGAAATAAAACCTAGTATTTCTCATTTTCATATGTAAATATACATATTACAACCTCATTATATAAATCAGATTATATTTACAAGAATTAAAACCTAGTCTTTCTCATTTTCATATGTAAATATACATATTTACAACCTCATTATATACATGAGATTATATTTACAAGAATTAAACCTAGTCTTTCTCATTTTATATGTTAATATGCATATTACAACCTCATTATATAAATGAGATTATATTTACAAGAATTAAAACCTAGTATTCTCATTTTCATATGTAAATATACATATTTACAACCTCATTATATACATGAGATTATATTTACAAGAATTAAAACCTAGTCTTTCTCATTTTCATATGTAATATGCATATTACAACCTCATTATATAAATGAGATTATATTTACAAGAATTAAAACCTAGTATTTCTCATTTTCATATGTAAATATACATATTTACAACCTCATTATATACATGAGATTATATTTACAAGAATTAAAACCTAGTATTTCTCATTTTCATATGTAATATACATATTACAACCTCATTATATAAATGAGATTATATTTACAAGAATTAAAACCTAGTATTTCTCATTTTCATATGTAAATATACATATTACAACCTCATTATATAAATGAGATTATATTTACAAGAATTAAAACCTAGTATTTCTCATTTTCATATGTTAATATACATATTACAACCTCATTATATAAATGAGATTATATTTACAAGAATTAAAACCTAGTCTTTCTCATTTTCATATGTAAATATACATATTACAACCTCATTATATAAATGAGATTATATTTACAAGAATTAAAACCTAGTCTTTCTCATTTTCATATGTTAATATACATATTACAACCTCATTATATAAATGAGATTATATTTACAAGAATTAAAACCTAGTATTTCTCATTTTCATATGTAAATATACATATTTACAACCTCATTATATAAATGAGATTATATTTACAAGAATTAAAACCTAGTATTTCTCATTTTCATATGTAAATATACATATGACAACCTCATTATATAAATGAGATTATATTTACAAGAATTAAAACCTAGTCTTTCTCATTTTCATATGTTAATATGGATACGACAACCTCATTATATAAATGAGATTATATTTACAAGAATTAAAACCTAGTCTTTCTCATTTTCATATGTAAATATACATATTTACAACCTCATTATATACATGAGATTATATTTACAAGAATTAAAACCTAGTATTTCTCATTTTCATATGTAAATATACATATTACAACCTCATTATATACATGAGATTATATTTACAAGAATTAAAACCTAGTCTTTCTCATTTTTATATGTTAATATGCATATTACAACCTCATTATATAAATGAGATTATATTTACAAGAATTAAAACCTAGTATTTCTCATTTTCATATGTAAATATACATATTTACAACCTCATTATATACATGAGATTATATTTACAAGAATTAAAACCTAGTATTTCTCATTTTCATATGTAAATATACATATTACAACCTCATTATATAAATGAGATTATATTTACAAGAATTAAAACCTAGTATTTCTCATTTTCATATGTAAATATACATATTACAACCTCATTATATAAATGAGATTATATTTACAAGAATTAAACCTAGTATTTCTCATTTTCATATGTTAATATGGATACGACAACCTCATTATATAAATGAGATTATATTTACAAGAATTAAAACCTAGTCTTTCTCATTTTCATATGTAAATATACATATTTACAACCTCATTATATACATGAGATTATATTTACAAGAATTAAAACCTAGTCTTTCTCATTTTTATATGTTAATATGCATATTACAACCTCATTATATAAATGAGATTATATTTACAAGAATTAAAACCTAGTATTTCTCATTTTCATATGTAAATATACATATTTACAACCTCATTATATACATGAGATTATATTTACAAGAATTAAAACCTAGTCTTTCTCATTTTTATATGTTAATATACATATTACAACCTCATTATATAAATGAGATTATATTTACAAGAATTAAAACCTAGTATTTCTCATTTTCATATGTAAATATACATATTTACAACCTCATTATATACATGAGATTATATTTACAAGAATTAAAACCTAGTATTTCTCATTTTTCATATGTAAATATACATATTACAACCTCATTATATAAATGAGATTATATTTACAAGAATTAAAACCTAGTATTTCTCATTTTCATATGTAAATATACATATTACAACCTCATTATATAAATGAGATTATATTTACAAGAATTAAAACCTAGTATTTCTCATTTTCATATGTAATATGGATACGACAACCTCATTATATAAATGAGATTATATTTACAAGAATTAAAACCTAGTCTTTCTCATTTTCATATGTAAATATACATATTTACAACCTCATTATATACATGAGATTATATTTACAAGAATTAAAACCTAGTCTTTCTCATTTTTATATGTTAATATGCATATTACAACCTCATTATATAAATGAGATTATATTTACAAGAATTAAAACCTAGTATTTCTCATTTTCATATGTAAATATACATATTTACAACCTCATTATATACATGAGATTATATTTACAAGAATTAAAACCTAGTCTTTCTCATTTTCATATGTTAATATGCATATTACAACCTCATTATATAAATGAGATTATATTTACAAGAATTAAAACCTAGTCTTTCTCATTTTCATATGTAAATATACATATTTACAACCTCATTATATACATGAGATTATATTTACAAGAATTAAAACCTAGTATTTCTCATTTTCATATGTAAATATACATATTACAACCTCATTATATAAATGAGATTATATTTACAAGAATTAAAACCTAGTATTTCTCATTTTCATATGTAAATATACATATTTACAACCTCATTATATAAGTGAGATTATATTTACAAGAATTAAAACCTAGTATTTCTCATTTTCATATGTAAATATACATATGACAACCTCATTATATAAATGAGATTATATTTACAAGAATAAAAACCTAGTCTTTCTCATTTTCATATGTTAATATGGATACGACAACCTCAATATATAAATGAGATTATATTTACAAGAATTAAAACCTAGTCTTTCTCATTTTCATATGTAAATATACATATTTACAACCTCATTATATACATGAGATTATATTTACAAGAATTAAAACCTAGTATTTCTCATTTTCATATGTAAATATACATATTACAACCTCATTATATACATGAGATTATATTTACAAGAATTAAAACCTAGTCTTTCTCATTTTTATATGTTAATATGCATATTACAACCTCATTATATAAATGAGATTATATTTACAAGAATTAAAACCTAGTATTTCTCATTTTCATATGTAAATATACATATTTACAACCTCATTATATACATGAGATTATATTTACAAGAATTAAAACCTAGTCTTTCTCATTTTTATATGTTAATATGCATATTACAACCTCATTATATAAATGAGATTATATTTACAAGAATTAAAACCTAGTCATTCTCATTTTCATATGTAAATATACATATTTACAACCTCATTATATACATGAGATTATATTTACAAGAATTAAAACCTAGTCTTTCTCATTTTTATATGTTAATATGCATATTACAACCTCATTATATAAATGAGATTATATTTACAAGAATTAAAACCTAGTATTTCTCATTTTCATATGTAAATATACATATTTACAACCTTATTATATACATGAGATTATATTTACAAGAATTAAAACCTAGTATTTCTCATTTTCATATGTAAATATACATATTACAACCTCATTATATAAATGAGATTATATTTACAAGAATTAAAACCTAGTATTTCTCATTTTCATATGTAAATATACATATTACAACCTCATTATATAAATGAGATTATATTTACAAGAATTAAAACCTAGTATTTCTCATTTTCATATGTTAATATGGATACGACAACCTCATTATATAAATGTTATTATATTTACAAGAATTAAAACTTAGTCTTTCTCATTTTCATATGTAAATATACATATTTACAACCTCATTATATACATGAGATTATATTTACAAGAATTAAAACCTAGTCTTTCTCATTTTTATATGTTAATATGCATATTACAACCTCATTATATAAATGAGATTATATTTACAAGAATTAAAACCTAGTATTTCTCATTTTCATATGTAAATATACATATTTACAACCTTATTATATACATGAGATTATATTTACAAGAATTAAAACCTAGTCTTTCTCATTTTCATATGTTAATATGCATATTACAACCTCATTATATAAATGAGATTATATTTACAAGAATTAAAACCTAGTCTTTCTCATTTTCATATGTAAATATACATATTTGCAACCTCATTATATACATGAGATTATATTTACAAGAATTAAAACCTAGTATTTCTCATTTTCATATGTAAATATACATATTACAACCTCATTATATAAATGAGATTATATTTACAAGAATTAAAACCTAGTATTTCTCATTTTCATATGTAAATATACATATTTACAACCTTATTATATAAATGAGATTATATTTACAAGAATTAAAACCTAGTATTTCTCATTTTCATATGTAAATATACATATGACAACCTCATTATATAAATGAGATTATATTTACAAGAATAAAAACCTAGTCTTTCTCATTTTCATATGTTAATATGGATACGACAACCTCAATATATAAATGAGATTATATTTACAAGAATTAAAACTTAGTCTTTCTCATTTTCATATGTAAATATACATATTACAACCTCATTATATACATGAGATTATATTTACAAGAATTAAAACCTAGTATTTCTCATTTTCATATGTAAATATACATATTTACAACCTCATTATATACATGAGATTATATTTACAAGAATTAAAACCTAGTCTTTCTCATTTTTATATGTTAATATGCATATTACAACCTCATTATATAAATGAGATTATATTTACAAGAATTAAAACCTAGTATTTCTCATTTTCATATGTAAATATACATATTTACAACCTTATTATATACATGAGATTATATTTACAAGAATTAAAACCTAGTATTTCTCATTTTCATATGTAAATATACATATTTACAACCTCATTATGTACATGAGATTATATTTACAAGAATTAAAACCTAGTCTTTCTCATTTTATATGTTAATATGCATATTACAACCTCATTATATAAATGAGATTATATTTACAAGAATTAAAACCTAGTGTAACACCTCAAAATTTGCCCTCCTCTCTTGGGACTAGCATTAACATATTTGCATTTCATTTTAAGACATTAGGCATTTCATATTGCATAACATGTGGTTACATAGTGCAAGCTATCTTCCCAAGTCTTGATCAGAAGATGAGGAAGTCAGAAAATGCAAGCCTAGAGTTGTACTGATTGATCATGGGCCATCTGAGGATTGAGCTGTGAATTAGGGTTTTGTGACTCCCAAGGGTATTGGTCTTCATGTTGAGTGAATCGATACATCATCATCATCATGGTGGGATGTCATCAGAAGATTGAAGAAGATTCCTTGAGATTAGGGTTTTGACCACTGGTCAACCCTAATCAGTTGTATTGGGCCAAGCAGGGCTGGATCAGGAGATGGGGTTTGAGATGGAGATGAGGTTCATTTTGTGATTATATTGTGCTTATTGAGGCTAGGGTTTCACCCTTGAGCCATTTCAGTTGAAGATTGGGGCTCAGATTGATCAATGCATTGCCAAATTCATCTATCAGATGAAAAGTCAATTGTGGTCAACTGTACATGATCTGGTGGATTTGGAGGTGGAAACAAGTTAGACACACTTCATTCATGTTGGAACAAGTGTTAAATGAGATTGCAAGGCTTAAAAATGAAGAAAATCAAGTCAGGACAAAAACTGCCAAAAATAGCAAGTGACTTGTAACTGAAGTTTCCAAAAGTGGAAAGTTTTTGACCTCAAAAACAGAAGTCCAAGGAAGCTTCAAATGAAAAATTGTTCAACATGACAGATGTAGATCTTGTTCTCACCTTTCCAAAAAGTCCAAGAACTTGAAAATCCAATGTACGGTTTGCAAAATATGGCTCATTGAATTTCAGAAAAGACCGTAATCAGGAGGCCATAACTTCCACATGGTTTGTCCAAATTGCAAGTTCTTTATATGCACAAACTCCATTTGACATGTACTTTGAGGGTGCATCATTGGATTTGTTCAAAAATGGCCAAGGCAAAAAGTCACTTTTCAACTGGACAGCTGAATTGGACCAGGGGCAAAATTGTCCAAAAGTCAAAATATTGGGAATTTTTGAATGGGACTTTTTCCAACACCTCAGGAATGGCATTTTAAGTGTGTTTGAATATTCATTTCATGGTTAATGCACATGGTTTGAGTTTTGGCATGAAAAATGAAATGGTTAAAAATGGATACTTTACATACACATAGTGAAAATGAGATTTAAGCAACCAATTGCAATGGGAATTGTTTCTACACTTCACATATGGTGCTTTGGACATGTTGGAACCAATTGTGAGCTGGCATGTGCTGTCATTGTGTATTGACCATTTGCCCTCATTTGCAAAAATTACCATTTCACTTAATTATGCCAAATGCTAATTACATGATTAGTGGAGGATTAAGCCAACATATATATTCCAAATCATTTGCTAATCATAACAGAATCTCACAATTACCAAAGTTGGATCAAGAAACTTTTCATTCTCTCCATTTTCATCAAGAACTCAACATCTTCAAATCAAGAATTCTTCACCATTTCTCAACCTTTTTCGAAATTGCTTTTGATTTGAACTCACCTAAACCTCTACTCCATCTGTTTTCATGCTTCATCATCCAAAGATCACAAAATCGTGACTGTTCAAAACCTCATCATCCATGGCAAATCTGAATTGTGGACAATAGGAGTGGAAGTAATTGAAACGGAGCATAGCATTCACCTTCTATATACTTCTTGTGCATCTGTTTTGAAGAGTTGGAGCTTAAAGCCGCGATCTACGCACTGCCATTGCCGGTATGTCGAAATTTCGAATCTCCTGTTTTGTTCGATTGATAGGTGCTTTGTGTAGTGCATTTCTTGTAGAATCCAATGGTGCTTGCGGTTTATAAAATGGTTGAGCGAGTTGAGAGAAATCGCGACTCGAAGCTTTGAGTGAGAAACTTTATTCGATCGATCCGTGAGCTGTGTTAGGATTTAGGTGGAATTAATTACATATTTGAGATGTACATGGTGAGACGATTCCAACGGTTATTAATTTGTGAGATTTGGTGGAGAAATGAGCAAAGTCGAAATTGGAAGTGGAGGATGAACAGGAGCGTAATGGCGCGCGAGGGAGAAGAAGCAATTTTCTGGAAAATTCTACAGTTTGATCCGTTTTTGGTTTGGTCCAGTTTCAAGACATGTTTCCCGCCTCCACTTATTGCAATACTGCTATTAACAAATTTAATTAATTAATATTAGTTCTAAATAATTATTTAAAAATCACCAACACATTAAAAAATTCATAAAAAATAGTAAAAAAATCAGAAAAATATGAGAAAAATTTTGTTGACTTCCTTGGTTTGTGTAGGTTTTTTTTGACCTATTGGTCAAAGTTGTGGTTGGCAATTGTTTTAGTTGACCTAGGGTTTTCCATTGTATGTCCATTTTTGATACATGTTTGTAATTTGATCATGAAATGCTCATAATGTAGAATAAATTCTTGAAAATTTTTGTGGTGGTTCTTGACTCATTGAGGATTATTTATATGTAAATTTCATGAATTTTGGATACCTGGTTAGAGAGCAGCAAATTCTGGAACTTAGGTGTGACAATTTGTGTCACACCTCATTATGTCAACTTGCAGGATTTTTTTGAGTGACCTATACATGTTAGAATTGGCTGAAATTTTGCATGATGGTTAGTTAGCATGTCGTGATGTTGTATGAATTTTTGTAGAATTTTTCACTGCATTTTCTATTTGATCATGATTTTTCATTTTTGGAGATCATTTGTGCAAGCTCATATGACATAGGTTGGTAGAATGATTGGGAAATGCTCACATTGTATTGTATGGCCATGAAATTTGATATGCATGAACTAGACACATTTTAGGACCTCCTTGTTTTGGTCTCATCCATTTCTTTTTGTTTTCAATGAGATATGAATTTTTGAAGTGGATGTATGCATTGATGGTATGAATTGAAGCATGAAATGGTGTCTGTTTTTGTTGATTTTCATTGACATGGTTCCATTTGCCCAATTGAGCTCAAATTTGACATGGTAGACCTTGATTGACCCCTGTTTAGGTGTATTTAATTTGAGAATTTTTGGATGTGTTTTGGTATGGATTTGAATGCAATAATTCTGTTTGTATGCTTGGTGCTTCATTTGAACCAATGTGCCTTGTTTTGTGCATGAATTGAACATAATGGATGATATAGACATGGGACCAATGATGTTTGCTCTTGTTTGACTTTAATTTGAGTTTTGATTGTGAATGCCTTGCTGTTTTAACTTTTTTTGTTGCTTTTGGACCCTAGGCTTGGCCTAGTGGTCTAGTTGCTAATATTTGCTTGGTTTTTCAGGATCAAAAGCATAAGGCACATGGAGAATGATGCAAATCAATTTTAATTGATGTTGTTGATGTTTGTATATTAACATAGCATTGTTTTGTAGGTGTTGAAGCTTGGGCTTAAGCCTTGAGCTTGCCTTGTGTTGTGCATAGTTTGTTTAAACTGGTTAACTGTTTGTTGTTTATGGTTTGTCTGCTTGAATACTGACTGAGTTTGATTGTTTCCAGGTACTTTAGTTGCTCAGTTCCTTGTGAACTATTGCTTTGCTTTGCTTAAGCAACTTGCATTTGAGGTATAACCTTCTTACTTCATGTAGTCTGGAGACCCGGCTGTTACCGGGCCGGGCAAATTGTCTGAAGTCCTCCTTAAGAGGCAATGCTTGTGTATGTTTATTTTTAAGCCAAGCAGGAAAAGCCCTTCAAGTAAGGCAATTGGTGGAAGGTAGGGACAAGCAACCTGTCCCCCACTATTCAGTTGAGTCTTCTCCTTGCTCCCATTACATGGTTGTAGCATTGAGATCAAAAGCCCAAGATCTGTTGTGTCAGAGTCATCGAGTATAAAAGGGTTCCCCTATTCTGGACCCATGCTCATTTGTCAGCTCTCCCTGGTTAGGGATATGAGCTGTGAGGTCTGATCCTCACTTCATCCTTTCATCTGCTTCACCTTAGCCTCGTAATGGCAAGGTTAAGAGCAAACACAGCCTGTACAGACGATTGCTTAGGCAGTCAAACCTGATTGATTGAGCCCCTTGTTTGGCTATAGTGCGTGTTATGTGGATATCTGATTGACATGCTTGTTTGAGATACCTGTTCTCATTTGATGATATATGATTGTATGCTTGTGTGCTAGCTTCTTTCCTGGTTAGGTTAGTTTGCTTATGCAAGTAGGATAGAAAACCGAACTTAGGGTTAACGATGCATGACAACGTTAGGCTCGAGTCTCAGCTCCCTAGTTGTGTATTTTTCCCCGGTTTCTGGTTAGCAATTTAGTCCCTTTCAGGGGAACTACATCGCCCTGATCCTCGTGCCAGACGAGGTATGTAGGCAGGTGGTCGTGCGAGACCACTCCGGGCAACCTTTTTCTTTTTTGCGTGCGTTTACTGTTATCTGACTGTGTGTTTTGGCTCGGATGCCGACGTAAGTCCAGTGATTGGCAGTCGGGCTCCACGTTTGCCCTTTTGAGTGTGTTTTGGTTCGGATGCCGACGTAATTCCATCCAGTGGTTGTCGGGCTCCATGTTTGCCACTCTTGCTTGTTTGTGTTGTTTTGTGTTGTTTGGCGTGTGTAAGCCGAACTACAGTGGCTCTGATTCTTGTTCCAGACAAGATATGTAGGCATAAGGTGCGACGCCTTATCGAGCCCGTTTCTCTTAACCCCACCTGCGTTCCCTGTGTGTGTGTGTGATGTTTAGCAACCTTTTCTTTATTTTAGAACGTGGATCCCTAGGAGTACCTAGGACGTGAGGGGTGCTAATACCTTCCCCTCGCGTAACCGACTCCCGAACCTTTTCTCTCTGGTCGCGAGACCATGTCTTTCCAGGTTTCTCTGAGCGTTTCCTTTCCCTATCTTGGGATAAATAACGTTTAGTGGCGGCTCTGTGTGTTTTTATTTTTAGGCTCGCCGGTTGATTTTTCGCAGGATGCGACACCTAGTCTTTCTCATTTTCATATGTAAATATACATATTTACAACCTCATTATATACATGAGATTATATTTACAAGAATTAAAACCTAGTCTTTCTCATTTTTATATGTTAATATGCATATTACAACCTCATTATATAAATGAGATTATATTTACAAGAATTAAAACCTAGTATTTCTCATTTTCATATGTAAATATACATATTTACAACCTTATTATATACATGAGATTATATTTACAAGAATTAAAACCCAGTCTTTCTCATTTTTATATGTTAATATGCATATTACAACCTCATTATATAAATGAGATTATATTTACAAGAATTAAAACCTAGTCTTTCTCATTTTCATATGTAAATATACATATTTGCAACCTCATTATATACATGAGATTATATTTACAAGAATTAAAACCTAGTATTTCTCATTTTCATATGTAAATATACATATTACAACCTCATTATATAAATGAGATTATATTTACAAGAATTAAAACCTAGTATTTCTCATTTTCATATGTAAATATACATATTTACAACCTTATTATATAAATGAGATTATATTTACAAGAATTAAAACCTAGTATTTCTCATTTTCATATGTAAATATACATATGACAACCTCATTATATAATGAGATTATATTTACAAGAATTAAAAACCTAGTTTTCTCATTTTCATATGTAAATATACATATGACAACCTCATTATATAAATGAGATTATATTTACAAGAATAAAACCTAGTTTTCTCATTTTCATATGTTAATATGGATACGACAACCTCATTATATAAATGAGATTATATTACAAGAATTAAAACTTAGTCTTTCTCATTTTCATATGTAAATATACATATTTACAACCTCATTATATACATGAGATTATATTTACAAGAATTAAAACCTAGTATTTCTCATTTTCATATGTAAATATACATATTTACAACCTCATTATATACATGAGATTATATTTACAAGAATTAAAACCTAGTCTTTCTCATTTTTATATGTTAATATGCATATTACAACCTCATTATATAAATGAGATTATATTTACAAGAATTAAACCTAGTATTTCTCATTTTCATATGTAAATATACATATTACAACCTCATTATATACATGAGATTATATTTACAAGAATTAAACCTAGTCTTTCTCATTTTCATATGTTAATATGCATATTACAACCTCATTATATAAATGAGATTATATTTACAAGAATTAAAACCTAGTCTTTCTCATTTTCATATGTAAATATACATATTTACAACCTCATTATATACATGAGATTATATTTACAAGAATTAAAACCTAGTCTTTCTCATTTTTATATGTTAATATGCATATTACAACCTCATTATATAAATGAGATTATATTTACAAGAATTAAAACCTAGTATTTCTCATTTTCATATGTAAATATACATTTACAACCTATTATATACATGAGATTATATTTACAAGAATTAAAACCTAGTCTTTCTCATTTTTATATGTTAATATGCATATTACAACCTCATTATAAATGAGATTATATTTACAAGAATTAAAACCTAGTCTTTCTCATTTCATATGTAAATATACATATTTGCAACCTCATTATATACATGAGATTATATTTACAAGAATTAAAACCTAGTATTTCTCATTTTCATATGTAAATATACATATTACAACCTCATTATATAAATGAGATTATATTACAAGAATTAAAACCTAGTATTCTCATTTTCATATGTAAATATACATATTACAACCTTATTATATAAATGAGATTATATTTACAAGAATTAAAACCTAGTATTTCTCATTTTCATATGTAAATATACATATGACAACCTCATTATATAAATGAGATTATATTTACAAGAATTAAAACCTAGTATTTCTCATTTTCATATGTAAATATACATATGACAACCTCATTATATAAATGAGATTATATTTACAAGAATAAAACTAGTCTTTCTCATTTTCATATGTTTATATGGATACGACAACCTCATTATATAAATGAGATTATATTTACAAGAATTAAAACCTAGTCTTTCTCATTTTCATATGTAAATATACATATTTACAACCTTATTATATACATGAGATTATATTTACAAGAATTAAAACCTAGTATTTCTCATTTTCATATGTAAATATACATATTTACAACCTCATTATATAAATGAGATTATATTTACAAGAATTAAACCTAGTATTTCTCATTTTCATATGTTAATATGCATATGACAACCTCATTATATAAATGAGATTATATTTACAAGAATAAAAACCTAGTATTTCTCATTTTCATATGTAAATATACATATTACAACCTCATTATATAAATGAGATTATATTTACAAGAATTAAAACCTAGTATTTCTCATTTTCATATGTAAATATACATATTACAACCTCATTATATAAATGAGATTATATTTACAAGAATTAAAACCTAGTATTTCTCATTTTCATATGTAAATATACATATTACCCTCATTATATAAATGAGATTATATTTACAAGAATTAAAACTAGTATTTCTCATTTTCATATGTTAATATACATATTACAACCTCATTATATAATGAGATTATATTTACAAGAATTAAAACCTAGTCTTTCTCATTTTCATATGTAAATATACATATTTACAACCTCATTATATACATGAGATTATATTACAAGAATTAAAACCTAGTATTTCTCATTTTCATATGTAAATACATATTTACAACCTCATTATATAACATGAGATTATATTTACAAGAATTAAAACCTAGTATTTCTCATTTTCATATGTAATATACATATTACAACCTCATATATAAATGAGATTATATTTACAAGAATTAAAACCTAGTCTTCTCATTTTCATATGTAAATATACATATTACAACCTCATTATATAAATGAGATTATATTTACAAGAATAAAAACCTAGTCTTCTCATTTTCATATGTTATATGCATATTACAACCTCATTATATAATGAGATTATATTTACAAGAATTAAAAACCTAGTCTTCTCATTTTCATATGTTAAATATACATATTTACAACCTTATTATATACATGAGATTATATTTACAAGAATTAAAACCTAGTCTTTCTCATTTTATATGTAAATATGCATATTACAACCTCATTATATAAATGAGATTATATTTACAAGAATTAAAACCTAGTATTTCTCATTTTCATATGTAAATATACATATTTACAACCTCCTTATATACATGAGATTATATTTACAAGAATTAAAACCTAGTATTTCTCATTTCATATGTAAATATACATTTACACCTCATTATATAAATGAGATTATATTTACAAGAATTAAAACCTAGTATTTCTCATTTTCATATGTAAATATACATATTTACAACCTCATTATATAAATGAGATTATATTTACAAGAATTAAAACCTAGTATTCTCATTTTCATATGTAAATATACATATTACAACCTCATTATATAAATGAGATTATATTTACAAGAATTAAAACCTAGTATTTCTCATTTTATGTAAATATACATATTACAACCTCATTATATAAATGAGATTATATTTACAAGAATTAAAACCTAGTATTTCTCATTTTCATATGTTAATATGGATACGACAACTCATTATATAAATGAGATTATATTTACAAGAATTAAAACCTAGTCTTTCTCATTTTCATATGTAAATATACATATTTACAACCTCATTATATACATGAGATTATATTTACAAGAATTAAAACCTAGTATTTCTCATTTTCATATGTAAAATATCATATTTACAACCTCATTATATACATGAGATTATATTTACAAGAATTAAAACCTAGTATTTCTCATTTTCATATGTAAATATACATATTTACAACCTCATTATATACATGAGATTATATTTACAAGAATTAAAACTAGTATTTCTCATTTTCATATGTAAATATGCATATTTAAACTCATTATATACATGAGATTATATTTACAAGAATTAAAACCTAGTATTTCTCATTTTCATATGTAAATATACATATTACAACCTCATTATATAAATGAGATTTATTTACAAGAATTAAAACCTAGTCTTTCTCATTTTCATATGTAAATATACATATTTACAACCTCATTATATACATGAGATTATATTTACAAGAATTAAAACCTAGTCTTTCTCATTTTTATATGTTAATATGCATATTACAACCTCATTATATAAATGAGATTATATTTACAAGAATTAAAACCTAGTATTTCTCATTTTCATATGTAAATATACATATTTACAACCTCATTATATACATGAGATTATATTTACAAGAATTAAAACCTAGTATTTCTCATTTTCATATGTAAATATACATATTACAACCTCATTATATAAATGAGATTATATTTACAAGAATTAAAACCTAGTATTTCTCATTTTCATATGTAAATATACATATTTACAACCTCATTATATAAATGAGATTATATTTACAAGAATTAAAACCTAGTATTTCTCATTTTCATATGTAAATATACATATTACAACCTCATTATATAAATGAGATTATATTTACAAGAATTAAAACCTAGTATTTCTCATTTTCATATGTAAATATACATATTACAACCTCATTATATAATGAGATTATATTTACAAGAATTAAAACCTAGTATTTCTCATTTTCATATGTTAATATACTATTACAACCTCATTATATAAATGAGATTATATTTACAAGAATTAAACCTAGTCTTTCTCATTTTCATATGTAAATATACATATTTACAACCTCATTATATAATGAGATTATATTTACAAGAATTAAAACCTAGTATTTCTCATTTTCATATGTAAATATACATATTTACAACCTCATTATATACATGAGATTATATTTACAAGAATTAAAACCTAGTATTTCTCATTTTCATATGTTAATATACATATTACAACCTTATTATATAAATGAGATTATATTTACAAGAATTAAAACCTAGTCTTTCTCATTTTCATATGTAAATATACATATTACAACCTCATTATATAAATGAGATTATATTTACAAGAATAAAACCTAGTCTTTCTCATTTTCATATGTTAATATGCATATGACAACCTCATTATATAAATGAGATTATATTTACAAGAATTAAAACCTAGTCTTTCTCATTTTCATATGTAAATATACATATTACAACCTCATTATATACATGAGATTATATTTACAAGAATTAAAACCTAGTCTTTCTCATTTTATATGTTAATATACATATTTACAACCTCATTATATAAATGAGATTATATTTACAAGAATTAAAACCTAGTATTTCTCATTTTCATATGTAAATATACATATTTACAACCTCTTATAAATGAGATTATATTTACAAGAATTAAAACCTAGTATTTCTCATTTTCATATGTAAATATACATATTACAACCTCATTATATAAATGAGATTATATTTACAAGAATTAAAACCTAGTATTTCTCATTTTCATATGTAAATATACATATTTACAACCTCATTATATACATGAGATTATATTTACAAGAATTAAAACTTAGTATTTCTCATTTTTCATATGTAAATATACATATTACAACCTCATTATATAAATGAGATTATATTTACAAGAATTAAAACCTAGTATTTCTCATTTTCATATGTAAATATACATATTACAACCTCATTATATAAATGAGATTATATTTACAAGAATTAAAACCTAGTATTTCTCATTTTCATATGTTAATATGCATATTACAACCTCATTATATAAATGAGATTATATTTACAAGAATTAAAACCTAGTCTTTCTCATTTTCATATGTAAATATACATATTACAACCTCATTATATACATGAGATTATATTTACAAGAATTAAAACCTAGTATTTCTCATTTTCATATGTAAATAACATATTTACAACCTCATTATATACATGAGATTATATTTACAAGAATTAAAACCTAGTATTTCTCATTTTCATATGTAAATATACATATTACAACCTCATTATATAAATGAGATTATATTTACAAGAATTAAAACCTAGTATTTCTCATTTTCATATGTAAATATACATATTTACAACCTCATTATATACATGAGATTATATTTACAAGAATTAAAACCTAGTATTTCTCATTTTCATATGTAAATATACATATTACAACCTCATTATATAAATGAGATTATATTTACAAGAATTAAAACCTAGTCTTCTCATTTTCATATGTAAATATACATATTTACAACCTCATTATATACATGAGATTATATTTACAAGAATTAAAACCTAGTCTTTCTCATTTTTATATGTTAATATACATATTACAACCTCATTATATAAATGAGATTATATTTACAAGAATTAAAACCTAGTATTTCTCATTTTCATATGTAAATATACATATTTACAACCTCATTATATAAATGAGATTATATTACAAGAATTAAAACCTAGTATTTCTCATTTTCATATGTAAATATACATATTACAACCTCATTATATAAATGAGATTATATTTACAAGAATTAAAACCTAGTATTTCTCATTTTCATATGTAAATATACATATTTACAACCTATTATATACATGAGATTATATTTACAAGAATTAAAACCTAGTATTTCTCATTTTCATATGTAAATATACATATTACAACCTCATTATATAAATGAGATTATATTTACAAGAATTAAAACCTAGTATTTCTCATTTTCATATGTAAATATACATATTACAACCTCATTATATAAATGAGATTATATTTACAAGAATTAAAACCTAGTATTCTCATTTTCATATGTTAATATGCATATTACAACCTCATTATATAAATGAGATTATATTTACAAGAATTAAAACCTAGTCTTTCTCATTTTCATATATGTAAATATGCATATTTACAACCTCATTATATACATGAGATTATATTTACAAGAATTAAAACCTAGTATTTCTCATTTTCATATGTAAATATACATATTTACAACCTCATTATATACATGAGATTATATTTACAAGAATTAAAACCTAGTATTTCTCATTTTCATATGTAAATATACATATTACAACCTTCTTTATAAATGAGATTATATTTACAAGAATTAAAACCTAGTCTTCTCATTTTCATATGTAAATATACATATTACAACCTCATTATATAAATGAGATTATATTTACAAGAATTAAAAACCTAGTATTTCTCATTTTCATATGTAATATGGATATGACAACCTCATTATATAAATGAGATTATATTTACAAGAATTAAAACCTAGTCTTTCTCATTTTATATGTAAATATACATATTTACAACCTCATTATATACATGAGATTATATTTACAAGAATTAAAACCTAGTCTTTCTCATTTTCATATGTTAATATGCATATTACAACCTCATTATATAAATGAGATTATATTTACAAGAATTAAAACCTAGTATTTCTCATTTTCATATGTAAATATACATATTTACAACCTCCTTATATACATGAGATTATATTTACAAGAATTAAAACTAGTATTTCTCATTTTCATATGTAAATATACATATTACAACCTCATTATATAAATGAGATTATATTTACAAGAATTAAAACCTAGTATTTCTCATTTTCATATGTAAATATACATATTACAACCTCATTATATAATGAGATTATATTTACAAGAATTAAACCTAGTATTTCTCATTTTCATATGTAAATATACATATTACAACCTCATTATATAAATGAGATTATATTTACAAGAATTAAACACTAGTATTTCTCATTTTCATATGTAAATATACATATTACAACCTCATTATATAAATGAGATTATATTTACAAGAATTAAAACCTAGTATTTCTCATTTCATATGTTAATATGGATATTACAACCTCATTATATAAATGAGATTATATTACAAGAATTAAAACTTAGTCTTTCTCATTTTCATATGTAAATATGCTATTTACAACCTCATTATATACATGAGATTATATTTACAAGAATTAAAA
>NW_026113299.1:0-30420 GCF_024323335.1 Lathyrus oleraceus | reverse complement strand
TGGTGTAGTCAGTATTCAGATTGTTTCTACTCCAAGTTATTTTACATCTGATCTAACATTGACCGCATTACCAAGACAGTTATTACACTCTGTACTATGTGCACCGTTTCACAGTTGTCACGACCTCTCCTTCTATGTCATCCTAGAATGGAGGGACCACCTAGTTATGTGCACCTTATCATTCACTTCTGTTGTTTTCCTACACAATATCAGCAAGAGATGTCTCAATCCTGTTTTGGACATTATCTGTTACATTGTTCCAGTTTGTTGGTCATGTACTTGTATTTCCTAAATTAAAGGTTGTAACAAGTTAAACTAATCTCCACTTATTAAGGAGCCTAACAAATAGATTATTTTGCCAGGTTCATTAATCGTAGCTTAGTTGTAGTTTCCAGATTTTAGATAGCTGGGTGGATTCCTGAGGAATAGCCTGAGGGAAAATCCTGAAACAGAAAAAACTAACCTCAACAATTTAGCATATGCAGTCAGGAGTGAAGGGCACAACATTCCGTTTGACATCCAAGGTCCAGAACCATATGCTAAGTCTGCTTAGTTTCTGAAAACAGACTGTGCTAAATTTGTTGTACTGTAAAAGACCAACCAGTCTCTACTTCAGTATCAGCTTACTGGAAAAACTGCGTCCAGACATCCCAGTTGACAGTTTCACAATGATCTTTTGGCCAGGTCTGTTGTGCTTTGACAACTCCAGACCTTCACTACATACTGAACTGAAATTATCAGCTTATTAAGCAGTATGTGCTGTTGTTGATGAATGTCAAAACATTCTGATTGACATTCCAACAGAGGGCTACGATACAGGTCTGCTATTATCTTGATGAACAGACTGGAATAATGCTTAGTTAGGGCATACAGATCTTATATCATACAGAAGGAACACACAAACACCAGGAAATTGTTAACCCAGTTCAGTCCAACATGACCTACATCTGGGGGCTACCAAGCCAGGAAGAAGATCCACTATTAGCAGTATCATTCAGAGTTAAACTCACACGTTTACAACTCCTCACTTAATCCCTACCCAATGCAATTTATACCTAGGAACTCCTAGATAGAAACCTCCAGTTTCCATTCCTATCACTACAAATACAATGTAATGTTACCACACCTTGAACTTGCTTCACAGCTTCATTCAAGAACAAAATCACTCTTGCCTACAGGCTTCGAGTTACAAACACTCTCAGGTTTACCACTGAAAACACATGGTAACCTTCCACAGATTGGGAGGTTTACCTTACACACACCCTAAAAATTCATTCTAAGAGGCTTACAAATACTAGATTACAATCAGCTATTTATAACCTAATCACCCAACTGGATTTGGGCCTTCAGAAAATTGCAGCAGACTTGTTCTTGCTGTTGCAACTTCAGCAGAAAAATTCTGCTACAAACAAGGTCTTCAAGTTCCTAAATTCTCTCCATATATATCTCCATATTTAGAGCCTATATATATTCTGATTTAGTCTTCAAGACCTCCACAAGGGGAGTTAGGATATTCACAGATATCCTTGCTGATCCCATGGACATATACTGAATTAATTAATTCAGTTTCCTACACATGTGCGATGTCACAAACCTGATGTCGTGACATCGTACATGACATGTTGGTCCAGATGTTGAATTTCTTCAACCCAACATATTAAAACAACAGAGATGATTACATTATTTGTTTTCTAAAATTAATGCCAATCCTAAGGAATCAACAATCTCCCCCTTTGGCAAATTTTAGCTAAAACAAATAAACAATACACTGGACAAAACATCCCAATTGGGAATGCTCTTCATCTCCGTCATTGGCTCCACCACCACAAAACACCAAAGTTGGTGTACATGGGGAAGAAGAGGAACAATACTCAGTTGTACCAGAACCCTTCCCCTCAACCGGAGAGCTTCCAGAAGAATATGTAATGCTGAGTACATGGACAATGTAACTCAGATCACAAGGCACAACTGTCTTCTTAACTCAGATCACAAGACACAAGTGGAAACCCCAGTGGTGGATTTTGTGCCTGATGCCACGTCTGTTTGCTGCCACATCACAGTTGGCTTGCTTCTGGTACATTCTCAAACCCAGGACTATATTTCTCTCCCCTTTTTTGCTAAACATTTGTAAAGGCACCCTTCACAAAACCAGATCCAGGCGCAGCTTGCCCAAACCTTAACATACCCCATGATTCTGAGAATGGAGTGTTTTTCTTGTGAGAGGAAGAGGGCTATTGCATCCTTTAAATAGTCCAGCCCGTGCCTAGGAATTTCGGTAGAAATAAATGCTTGGTCAAGATGCTTTAATTTTTGCTGAGAAACAGTCAGAGAATCACCAACAAAATCTCAGACTATCTTTGAATACCTTTAATAGCTCTTGACTGTTTCTTTTTCCAAAACAGCCGTTCCAGTGCATGGAGACCATTCTATATATGCAGTCAGACACGTTGCACTCGATGTCTTAACATTCCTGCATTCAGCCAGTATTCAACAAGACCTCTGTCATACCTCCAGTAGATACTTGACACCTAGCACTGCTACAGCCAACTTTTCACACTTCAATTGATGGTTACTCCCCCTGTACCACACAGCTGTAGCCAACAGGCTTATTCTGGTTATCAGACTTAGCCACATCACCCTTAATTCCTAATGACTTTAAAATTCAGAAGGAATTAACAGCAATGTCCAGGGCAATGTCATGACATCCGGTCAGACATTCTTCTGCTCACTCAGCCTTGACATACATCACAACATCCTGATAACTACCTAGTCATCTGAGACACATAGACCACAAGCTTGGTGATTGCTTGCAGCACAAAGGCACAACTCCCCCTGTCATGGACAACCTACTCTCTTGGAGGTCACACATATCCAACATGGTTGGACCTTCACCTTCTTCCTGATTCAAAAAGAACTCAACCCACTTGATGAATGGAAAACATAAGACTCATCTTCATGTCTTCAAGAGCGCACCCTCTGTTCAACCCTCTTGGTTGAACACATCCACACCCTGTGTCAATCTCTCTTCTAACCAGAACAGAAAGCCACTTCACAAAATGTTCTAACATTCGTTAGGACATCTTCACACATAACAGGGAACACCATCTGATAGTCTTCAGATATCACTGAGTCACCAGCTTGATCAAGAAGAATCCAGACATAAATTGGGACATATACCTTTTCATCCCATTATATGAGATAATCTTCCATAGATGGCTCAGAAACTCCTACCACAAGCTCCAAGGGATGAATAGAAAACACCTCCTTTTGTCTTCAACTTAATACTTTTCTCCTCAAAAGTAATTTGTCTCAGACTTTCCTCAAGAATAATCAGCTGCCTTATGTTGATTATCTTGATTCTTCGAACTCACTTCTGAGATAGACCAACTGCCACTGGTTGATTACCTCCTTCATGAATTCTCATATGAAAAAGTCAAATGCTGCTTTTTGACCTCCCCAAGTTTATCAGACTTCTCCCTAAGATATTCTGACCTCTCAAGTGAGACTAGAACTTCAAGATTTTGAAGTATCCAATCTACAACCCTGTAGACCTTTCTATCTCAAGTTGATGGTGCCACATCACCAACTAAGGGTCTGATGTTGAACCAAATGTCACAACATTGTGTTTTGACATCTAGCTGTTGAATTCAGCTCCTTCTTCTGCCACTTGAAAGAACTTCCTCCCTTCACAGAACAAGAGTTCAATGTTCTCATAGACTTGATTGTGGAACCAAGTTTGAGTAAACAACCTCCATCCTGTTGGTTTGCAGTTAAGTCATCCAAGCTCACACCTTGATGAATCCCTGCTTCTTCTCCAAAGACATCAAACACTCTGATGTATGAGTCTTCAGAAGGACCAGTTAGATATAATGTCGCATCACGCGAAAAACCGGCGGGGGAAACAAGAACAACAGAGCCGCCACCGTGCGTTATTTATCCCAAAAGAGGGAAAGGAAACGCTCAGAGTAAACCTGGGAAAAAGCATGGTCTCGCGACCAAAGAGAATGGGATCGGGAGTCGGTTATGTGAAGGGAAGGTATTAGCACCCCTACGCATCCGTCGTACTCGACGGGATCACGCACAAAAGGAAGGAAAATGGTTGCTAAAACACTGCTCAAACACACACACACACTGGCTGAAAGAGGACACAGGAAAACAAACAAAACTGACTCGACAGGATATCGCATCCTGGTCCTACTTAGTCTATCAGGCATAGACATCAGAGTCAAAGTAGTTCGGACTGGGGAAACGACACATGCTCGCTAGGATATCGCATCCTATGCATACGTATCTCCTTGGACGAAGGAGAATCAGAGCATTCGTAGCTCGGCTGACACGCCACACGACAAACAAAGGCAAAGGCAAACATGGAGCCCGAATGCCAATCACTGGACTTACATCAGCATCCGAACCAAACACACGCACACTGGAACCCAATGCCACTCGATGGACTTACATCAGCTTCCAAGCACACAACAAACACACACAGAGGGGTTGAAGACAAAAGGGTTAAAAAAAGAAAAAGGGCGCCCGGAGAGATCAGCTCATCTCCTGCCTACGTACCTCATCTGGTATGAGGATCAGGGCGACGTAGTTCCCCTACGGAGGATAAAGGATTAGCCTAACCAGATAACAGAGGGAGGACACAACTAGGGAGACTACGACTCGAGCCTAGATGTTATCATGCAAAATCATCCCTAAGTTAAGGTTTCTAGCTAACTGGCACAGGGAGCCAGCCTATCCTAATCATGACTTGCACAGGAAGCAAGCCACCACACACTTAACTTGCACAGGAAGCAAGCCAAGCAAAACCTAACTTGCACAGGAAGCAAGTCAAACAAACCTAACTTGCACAGGAAGCAAGTCAAACAAACCTAACTTGCACAGGAAGCAAGTCAAACAATCCTAACTTGCACAGGAAGCAAGTTAAACAATCCTACAAGCACAGATAGCACACACTATACACAAGCAAGTGGCTCAAAGAAGGGTTAGGTTTTAGTCGAGGGGTCATATCAACCTCAACAAACAAACCTCTGGAACTGGGTGAATGTGCTCTTAACCTTGCCATTGAGAGACTAAGGTGAAGCAGATGAAAGGTGAGTGAAGATAAGACTTCACAGCTCTTATCCCTGGCCTGGGAGAGCTAAGACAAGAGTGTGTGGGTTCAGAAAGTGGGAACCCTTCTACACATTTGAAACTGACTCAACTGTACAATTGTACAAGATCTTGGGTTGTATCTGCAATGCATCAACACAGTGGTGTGAGCAAAGCAGATGACACGCTGAATAGCAGGGGATAGGTTGCTTATCCCTTGGGTTCTGCCAATTGCCTCTTCACTTAGGAGGACTTTGACTCTATGCAAGGACAAAATTAAACATCCACAAACATTGCCTCTTAAGGAGGACTTCAGACAGTTGCCTGGCCAAGTAACAGGCCAGGTCTTCCAGACTACATGAAGTTAGGAGGTTACCTCAATGCAATTGCTTATACAAGCAAAGCAAAGCAAAAAGTTCAAAGGAACTAAGCAACTAAAAGCACCTGAAACAGTCAAGCAGATGTTAGTATGCAACTTCAAACAAAGCAAGAGAAAAACAGAGGTCAACAGTTAATTAGAGGCCAAATGGATGTGCAAGGCACAAGGCTTAAGGCATGTGAGCCAAGCCACCTACAAAACAAACAAGTTAGACAATGATTTTTAAGCAAGCTCAATCAAAAGAACTGGTCTCAATGGCCATTTGATGGTCAACCTGAAAACACAAGCTCAAAGGTGAGTAACAGGACCTCTAGGACAAGCCTAGGGTCAAAAATGAATGGGAAAGTCAAAACAGCAAAGGGCAAGCATCCAAAATCATGTTCAAACCATTAAGAAACACAACCAATTGGGTTCACATTCATATCAATCATCATCATCATTTCATGAACCATTTAGGTCAAAGTATAGCAAACAGAAGCTCATAGGAGTCAACAGCAAGACTTAACTCAAAAGCAATCTTAAACATTTCCAAAAATCATCAAATAAATCATGATAAACCACAACCCATAGCATGGTAAGCATGTCAAATTTCATCTCATTTGGACAAGTGGAAGGCAGTCAATGAAAATCAGAAAGTCAAAGCATTTTGAACATGCTCAAAGAAGTCAACCAAACATACATCAACTTGAGAAATTCATAAATCAGGGATGGCATATGATAAATGAATGGGACTAAAACCATGGCAAAGATGAGGATGTCTAGTTATCTCATGTAAAATTTCATGTCCATCCAATAAAGTATGAGAATTTCACAAATGAAATGGGAACAAGTGTCACAAAAAGTCAGCATATGACCAAACAGGGGAGAAAATCTCAAACAATTAGGAAATGCCACAAATAATTCCACGAAAATTCACATGTAAACTAGACATACAAGAGTAGGTGCATGCAAAAAAATCGATCAATTGGAGGTCAAGAAGCATGGTATCAAAAATCATGAAATTGCATATCAATGGTGTGACACAAATTGTCACACCCTAATTCAAAAAAATCAAAACTCACAAACCACAAATGATAAATTCACAAACTCTACACCAAAATCACCATGAGTGTGTCTAGTTTAAGCACAAAAAATTTGGGAGCCATTGGATAAAGTATCACCATTTCACAACGTTTTGGCAAAGTGTACAAAATTTGCATACATGTCACAAACCCTAATACCAATCAAAATCCATTGACCACAAAATTCTGGAAAAATTATGGTAAAAAAGTAGAGATCATGATGAACACAACACAAAAAATCCCATTAAATTTGGATCAAAATTGGATGAATTATGAATTTTGGAAGTTGGAGTTACAAAATGAAATAAAAATAACATGATTTAATGGTTTAATTAGGGCATGGTGGCATTTTTGTAATTCTTTGCGCCACTAACTTAAACACAGTCGTTTTGGCCCAGGAAATGAAATATTCTCATTGGCTCGTGGAAGCTACAGCCATGCATACGTGAAAAAGGAGGAAAAATCTGGGCATGGCTTTTGGGAATTAGGGTTTGTGCGCACAGTGATCATTCATCATCTTCAATCAAGTTCAAAAAAAACTTTCCAGAAATGCCAATTGAAGGTACCAATCGATCCAGCCAAGCATCCTCATTAACATTCTAACATTTGTTTTCAGAAATCTAACTAACAACAAAGAAATAAGCACAAACATAAATGACCAACAAACTTGAATTCAGTGTAACTTTCTCAATAATCAACCAATCACCACGATTCAAAGAGCAGAAGAACCAGCAAAGCAAGCTCTACACAAAGCCTATCATTATTTCAAGAAATGAGATGTTCGAATCCTTACTTGTTTTTGAAGAAAGAAGTGAAGCAGTTGTTGTTTGGTGATTTAATGGTGAAACAGATGTACCATGGACCTTCAAATGATGGTTGGTGAAGGTGCTTAGCTTGCAACAACTTGGAATGGATGCACACGAGTTCTGCCGTTAATGATGCTTGAAAAAGACAGTGGTGTGGGTTGGTGGGCTGTTACAGATGGAAATGATGCTTGCCATGAGTCTAAAATGATGCTTGGATGGTGAGAACACAATAGCCAGGCTCAATTTTTTGGAAGTTCTTGGACAGACTTTTGAAATGCAACAGCAAGGTGAAATTTTGAGAGAGTGTTCTGTGTGCAATGTTGGCTGCTACTGGTTCAAAATGCCGCTTGGATAGTCTTAAGGCAAGGCAAGGCTTGGTCCTTTTGAAGTTTGGACAGATTTTGAAAAATGAAGAAAATCATGGTCTTGAGAGAATGAGGTTTTTTTTGTTTTTTAGGCTGCAACTTAAGATTCACATTTGACAGAAAATCTCTTCTACCTCTGCTGTTGGATGTTGCTTTGTGGTAAGGCAATGCCTTGTAACTTTGAGTTTTGACAGATTTTGTGTAAATGCCAAGATGTGGTTTTTAGAGAATGAAGTTCTGTTTAGACCAAGTGGTTTTGTGTGTTAGATGGCTGCAATTAGTGGTTCCAAAATGATGAATGGATAGTGAAACATCAATGCAAGGCTTAGGTTCTTTGGAAAGTTCTTGACTGTTTTGGAAAAAATGCTAAGAATGAGTTTTTGAGCCAATGAGAGAACCAAGTTTTGTCTGCTATCCAAGGTGACTTGTGGCTGCTCCTACTGTTTTTCATGACAGAAAATGATGTTGAATTCTGCTATGTGATGGTACAAAGTATGGTTTATGGAAGTATGGGTGGAGTTGTTGCAAATTGTACCCTTTTCCAAGTTTCAAGCAAGCAAGGAAGGGGCCCCTCTTTTTTTTTGTTGGTTTTAGGCTGTAGCTGGTTTCCATGACAGAAATGAGCTTCTAAAATTCTGTTTTAGAGTACAAAGCATGGCTTATGAAAGTATGGAGTAGAATGGGTGAAATTGTACTTTTGGCCAAATTCCAAGCAAGTTAAGCATGGCCATGTGTACTGCATAATTTGACTTGGCAAACATATTTTAAATGACATTTCTGAACATATTCCAATGGCCAAGTGGTTTAAAGAATGCTAAATCAAAAAGTCAACCCTTGGTCAAACTTGAATTAAAATGAGACAAGTCAAAAAATGCCATTTTGATTGGTAATGTTTTGGCTCATGAAATTTATTTTTGGAAAGAGGAGATGAAATGTGACTTGTAGGAAAAAACCCCACCCAAATTGGCCAAATGGTTTGGGAGATATGGCCTTTTGAAGTTCAAGAATTTCTGAAATCGATTCGATCATAACTTGCCAACCACACATGGGAATTAAGAGTTCTTGGACTTTTTGGAAATGGGAGAACAGAAAGATCTTCAACTTTCATGTTGGGCAAAAGTTCATTTGAAGCTTGTATCATGATGTAAGTTTGAGGATCAAGACTTTCCATTTATGGCAGGTTTCAGTTACAGGTCCAGTTTCCATTTTTGGAAACTTCTGATTGGCTTCAAATTCTTCCATGATGGTGTTTGACATGATATATGAGGCCTATTTGGTCATGAATGAGACCTCTCAAACCAATTTCCATCATCAAATCACTGATTAAATGGACAGTTGACCAACAGTTGACTTTTCTAGGGTTTTGGATGACTGAACCTCTTCTGATGAATTCCAAACCCTAATTCCTTAAGAACTTGACTTCAAATGATGTCCCAAGACATATGAACCTTGATTAATGAGCATGGTGCCCAAATCCACAAGAATGGCCACCATCCACTGCTTTGACTGACTGTTGACTGTCTAGGTTTTTGGCTTGACTGTGCATGAACTGATGACTTCTGAACATCCAATCCTTGACCAAAACACTTCAAATGGACCCCCAAGTCATGTGAACTTGATGGACAAACCCTAGGGCCTTGGCTCCTTGAGAAATGCACTTGCTTGCTTGGTTGACTGATCTCCTGATCAGTTTGACCTAATTTCTTGATTGGCTTGCACTTGAGGCAACTGGGACAATGCAATGCTATGCAGTGGACCATGTTATGCTATGACCTAATATGAAAAAATGTACAATGATAGGTGCAAATTTGAGGTGCTACAGCTGCCCCTATTCAATCAGCTGGGAACCCGAATGGATGATAGCAGCGGCTGTCAGACTTTCAGGGTAAACAGGGATTGAATACCAAGAACCGTAGAATTTGCACAATAGGGATCCACCAATGGAAACGTCCACTGGGATTTGATTTTTATTACTGGGTATATATTTTTTGGTTTTGTTTTCAAAGGGTACGGCCACATCCAGACATCGCAACGACGATGAATGGGAAAAGAAATCACAACTAGATGCCAACGGACAACTAGGAAAAACTCGACGTTTACCGAGACCAACGGAGAGGTGACCAGACGTTATTGAATAACTGGAAGGGATACCACCATACGTCAACGGACGAAATGGGAAAAAACTCGACGTTTACAGACATCGGAAGATGATGTTTACAGACACCAAAAAGATCGACCAGACATTTACAGATGAATGGGAAATACTTGACGTTTACGGACATCGAAAGATGATGGTACAGACAACAAAAAAAGATCGACCAGACATTTACAGATGAATGGGGATACTCGACGTTTACAGACATCGAAAGATGATGTTTACAGACACCAAAAGGATCAACCAGACATTTACTGATGAATGGGATACTCGACGTTTACAGACATCGAAAGATGATGATGTTTACAGACACCAAAAGAGATCGACCAGACATTTACTGATGAATGGGAAAACTCGACGTTTACAGACATCGACGGAGAGGTAAGTCCACATGGGGAGGGTACAACTAGACATCACCGGATGACTAGGAAAACTCGACGTTTATCGACACCAACGGAGAGGAGTAATGGAGATAATGAACACAACCAAATCATCAACGGATGATCGGGAAAAACAAACGTTTATCGACACCAACGGAGAGGAGTAATCTTCACTAGGGAAGGGATAACGATGTTACGAACATCGAAAGATGATGCTTACAGACATCAAAGAAAACCAGACACTTACGCACGACTGGGAATCACCGAAAGATGGTGTTTACCGACACCAAGGAAACAACACACACGGGTGCTGACAGGGTACTGACATCCACAAGATGACAGGGCAAGGCTGAACACTTGCAGGGGGGTCTCACTGGGGAGAAGCAGGATTTCCTTTCACCAACGGATGAGGAAATAAACCTCTATGGGGATTATCAACACCAATTGCTGACTGGAGCAACTGTAGCAAATGCGTTGTACAGGTTGAACAAAAATCCGTCTCTGCAGGGAATACGGTTTGATGGGGTTTCGAACACATGAATGCATATGTTTGAATTTTTCTATGGCGTAATGCTCCATTTATGAATGGAAATGCTACGCGATTTTTGAGGATGCAATGATTACTACATGCAAAATGCAAATGAACCCTGGCTGGGGAGCCGAAATGATCAGATACTCTGACTCCGTGGGGAGACTCCTTGGGGAAATACTCTGCGGGGAACTCTGCTTGGGGAATGGTAAAGCGACTTCACACTCATGTTGAAGAATAGCACTGCTGCTGGGAAGGGTAAACTCCGCTGGGGATATCCTTCAGTCCACAGACAGGATAAATGTAGGAGATAAATTTCAATGAACCTGCCTCACTCGGGGAGGAAATCGGCAAATACAGGCCTGCTGGGGATAGGCAATCCTTAGATCTGTTGGGGAATAGAAGGCACTATCCACAGACGTCTCCGCAGGGGAACATAGCTCTGATAGCTTCCAAACTTGCTTGGGGAGAATATCTGCTAGAGAAAACGTCCTCACAGATGCCAACCTGAAAAACAGCACAACAAAATGCCCCCAGGGGATACATGGACAAGATACGCTCAAGTGTCCTCAACATTCAAAATGATTTCAAATGTTTATCTTTTTGCAAGCTATTGTTTAGCCTTCATGTTCTTATATGCAATGTTTATCAAAAATTCGGACATTTTGCAAACAAAACAGTAAAGTAAAAACAAAAGAGCCATTTATCTGAATAACGACTTTTATTGATTGAAAATGTGCCTGAAGAGGCAAATACATTGGGAAGCAATTCCTAGAAAGAGGTAATTGCGCACAAAAGGAAAAATCTATCCTAATGGCAATGTGAACACGGCATCCACTATTTCCCAATTCTGTTATAACTCACAGATCATCAGTTTTCCTCCCAACTCCTTGCTTTCTGAGAAGAATGACTGGACGGATCACATCTTTCGAGATGGCAGATGACAAAGCTTGATGAAGTACAGACAACTCAGACTGTAGTCTTCGCTTTAATCCCTCTTTTGGCTGGATCGCCCTTTCGGGTTTTCAATCCACCGGGATACCCATTTTTGCCTAAGTCGCCCTTGCGGGTTTTCGACTTACCGGGTGTACAAATTCTTTTCATTTTTATCCCTAATTTTTGCCCGAACCTTTTTTTTTTGTTTTTTTTGGTTCGCCGGGATGCCCCTTTTTTGCCTGGACTCTTTTTTTTTTTTTTTTTTGTCCAGCGGGTCAATTTATGCGAAGTATTTTTTGACTACATCCGAGTTAACAGGAGACGGAAAATCTTCACCATCCATAGTTGTAAGCATCAAGGCTCCACCGGAGAAGACCTTCTTCACAACATACGGACCTCATAATTAGGAGTCCACTTGCCCCTGTTATCTGCACCGGGAGGGAGGATCCTCTTCAAAACTAGATCACCGATCTGATAGCTTCGAGGACGCACTTTCTGATCAAAGGCTCGCTTCATCCTTCTCTGATACAACTGTCCATGACATACAGCTGCTAGCCGTCTCTCCTCGATAAGGCTCAACTCGTTAAACCTTGTTCGAATCCACTCGGCTTCGTCCAACTTGACATCCAATAAAACTCTCAGAGAAGGAATCTCCACTTCAACAGGTAGACAGCTTCCATACCATACACAAGGGAATAGGGGGTTGCCCCGGTCGACGTACGTACTGAGGTACGGTACCCATGCAAAGCGAAAGGCAACATCTCATGCCAATCCTTGTACGTAACGACCATCTTCTGCACAATCTTCTTGATATTCTTGTTTGCCGCTTCTACAGCACCATTCATCTTCGGTCTGTAAGGAGAAGAATTGTGATGTTCAATCTTGAAATCTTTACAAAGCTCTTTCATCATTTTGTTATTGAGATTCGAACCATTGTCAGTGATGATTCTCTCAGGAACTCCATAACGACATATGATTTCTTTCTTGATGAACCGGGTAACCACTTGTTGGTAACGTTAGCATAGGAAGCTGCTTCCACCCATTTGGTGAAATAGTCAATCGCAACCAGGATGAAGCGATGTCCATTCGAAGCAGTAGGCTCAATCTTCCCAATCATATCAATGCCCCACATGGCAAACGGCCAAGGCGAATTCATGACATTCAGAGGGCTTGGTGGTACATGCACCTTATCAGCATAGATTTGACACTTATGGCACTTCCGAGCATACTTGAAACAATCGGATTCCATAGTCATCCAGTAATAACCCGCTCTCAACAATTTCTTAGCCATTGCATGTCCGCCGGCATGAGTACCGAAGGAACCTTCATGAACTTCCTGCATTAACATGTCCGCCTCGGGTCTGTCCACGCATCTGAGCAAGACCATGTCAAAGTTTCTTATACAACACATCATCCTGATTCAAATAGAAGCTTCCAGCTAGCCTCCTCAGGGTTTTCTTGTCATTCTTCGACGCACCTTCAGGATACTCCTGAGTCTTGAGGAAGTTCTTGATGTCATAATACCACGGCTTCTCATCAATCACAACAGACTCGGCTGCAAACACATACGCAGGCCTCTCAAGTCGATTCACCGCAACATGTGGCACATGATTCCACCAATGAACTTTGATCATAGACGACAAAGTAGCCAAGGCATCAGCCATCTGGTCTCATCCCGGGGGACATGATACAACTTCACCTTCTTGAAGAACGTCAGTATTCTTCTGGTGTAATCTCTATACGGAATCAAATGCGGCTGGTTCGTATTCCAATCTCCATTGACTTGATTGACCACTAGAGCGGAATCTCCAAATATATCAAGAGTTTTGATCCTCAGATCAATGGCTTCTTCTATCCCCATGATACAAGCCTCATACTCAGCTTCGTTGTTGGTGACGTCAAACGTCAATCTGGCAGAAAAAGGTATATGAGCACCTTTAGGATTGATCAATACTGCCCCAACACCGTTACCATTCATATTCACAGCCCCATCAAACATCAGTGTCCATTTGTCATCCGGGTCCGGTCCTTCCTCGACAAGAGGCTCTTCGCAATCTTTCATCTTAAGATACATGATGTCTTCATCAGGGAATTCAAACATCATAGGCTGATAATCTTCAATCGGTTGCTCGGCGAGGTAGTCTGACAGAATACTACCCTTGATGGCCTTCTGTGACGTGTACTGAATGTCATATTCTGTTAAAATCATCTGCCAACGAGCAACGCGTCCAGTGAGAGCCGGCTTCTCAAAGATGTACTTTACTGGATCCATCTTAGAAATCAACAGGTAGTATGGTTCAACATATACTGCCTCAGTCGGCGAGCAGCCCAGGCCAAAGCACAGCAAGTTTTCTCGAGCAGTGAATATCTTGTTTCACAGTCGGTAAACTTTTTGCTAAGGTAGTATATGGCATGCTCTTTTCGACCAGACTCGTCATGCTGTCCCAATACACACCCATCGAGTTCTCAGTCACTGACAGGTACATTATCAGAGGTCTCCCTGGAACTGGAGGTATAAGGATTGGAGGTTTCTGTAGATACTCTTTAATCTTGTCAAAAGCTTTCTGACAATCCTCATTCCACTTGATCGCTTGATTCTTTCTGAGCAGTTTGAAAATTGGTTCACATGTGGCTGTTAGATGAGATATGAACCTTGCAATGTAGTTCAATCTCCCTAAAAACCCGCGGACTTGCTTCTCCGTTTTCGGTTCAGGCATCTCTTGAATAGCTTTGACTTTCGCTGGATCAACAATCCCTTTCTCACTGACAATGAAGCCTAAAAGCTTCCCTGATCTCACCCCAAACGTACACTTGTTCGGATTCAACCTCAGCTTGAACTTTCTCAACCGATCAAACAGCTTCTGCAAATTAACCAGGTGCTCTCCTCTGTCTGCGACTTCGCAATCATATCATCTACGTACACTTCAATTTCTTTGTGCATCATGTCATGAAAAAGAGTCGTCATTGCCCTCTGATAGGTAGCACCAGCATTCTTTAGCCCAAATGGCATCACCTTATAGCAGAACGTGCCCCAAGGTGTAATGAATGTCGTCTTTTCCATGTCCTCTGGCGCCATCTTGATCTGATTATATCCAGAGAAACCATCCATGAAAGAGAATACCGAGGATTGAGCCGTATTAAACCAATACATCAATGTGAGGTAATGGGAAATCATCTTTCGGACTCGCTCTATTCAAATCCCGGTAATCGACACACATTCTGACTTTACCATCCTTCTTCGGCACAGGAACGATGTTGGCCACCCACGGGGGATAACTTGTAACAGCCAAAAAACCTGCATCCCACTGCTTCTGAACCTCTTCCTTGATCTTAGTTGCCATGTCAGGACTCGTTCTACGAAGCTTCTGCTTGACCGAAGGACATCCTTCCCTAAGAGGTAATCGATGCACCACAATGTCTGTATCCAAACCAGGCATATCTTGATATGACCAGGCGAATATCTCCACATATTCTCTCAGCATCTCAATCAGCCTCCTCTTGACAGAGTCCTCTAAAGCAGCCCCAATCTTGATTTCTCTTTTGGCGTCCTCAGTACCCAAATTAACAACCTCCAACTCCTCCTGATGAGGTTGGATGACCCTTTCCTCCTGCTTCAGCAATCTGACCAATTCTGCAGGGAGTTCACAGTCTTCCTCACTTCCTCTTCAGCTTGGTAGATGGGATTGTCGAAATCATACTGAGCCATAACAGAACTGTTCATAGTGAATGCCATAAGATCGCTTCTGCATGTTAATGCTTTGTTTTAGAAAAAGAGTTCAATAAAGTCACAAAAAAAAAAAACATTGCCATTTTTATTGTTTTTGAAAAAAGATGAAAACAAAAATAGAAAGACAGGGATCACAAAGTTTGATTTCAAAAAATGTCCTTCATTAATGATAATCATTAAAACATGATGAGGCCCTACAATGAATCACTACGCCTTGGGCAGAACGTAGGATTTTCATGCAAAATGACAAAACAACAGAAAATTACTCTGTCAGAAGAGTAACTTGAACCACTTCTTCAGCCGTCCAATTGTTGATAAACCCCCCTGGTGCACACGGGCGCAATCACCCAGTTGTCAAATCATCACAGTCACGTCTTCACTACCGGTTGCAGAGACGTCGCCATGATTCATCAGCCCAGCGCTGGTAAAGGTACTCGGACCCGCTTGACCATTCTGCTCTGCTTGGAGAGGCTCGTAACCAACGCCAAATTTGTCTTCTTTAACAGGCAAGTCCACCATCTTGCCCCAGCCTTCAGCTTTGCCAGAATCAACAACCTCCTTAGCCTGCTTGTAAGAAGAAGTATTGAAACACCTGGCTTCCTCTGCTCAGCGTATGCCACTTTCTCAAGAGCCACAGTCTCAAACGCCTGGCATAAGGTTTCGTGGATCTCGCCATCCACCTCAACATACTTGAACGAGGATAGATGACTCACCAGAATCTCTTCTTCACCGCACACAGTCACAATCTGACCGTTCCAGACATACTTGAGCTTTTGATGGAGAGTCGACGAGACTGCCCCTGCTGCATGAATCCATGGACGCCCCAATAGACAACTGTAGGCGGGCTGGATGTCCATAACATAGAAAATGATATCGAATACCTCAGGACCTATCTTCACCGGCAAGGTAACTTCCCCACACACAGAACGTTTGGATCCGTCGAAAGCACGAACGATCAGGTCACTGGGATTAAGCACAAACCCTTCCACATCAATCTTCTTCAGAATCTGCTTAGGCAGCACATTCAGCGACGACCCGGTGTCTACCAATACGTGAGACAACACTGCCCCCTTGCACTCCATGGTGATGTGCAAGGCTTTGTTATGGTTCCGCCCTTCAGGCGGTAAGTCCAAGTTGGTGAATCCTACACCATGCCTGGTGCTCACATTGGCCATCACACCCTCCAGTTGATTGACAGAAATCTCCTGAGGCACGTAAGCCAGATTCAACATCTTCAGCAAGGCATTACGGTGTGCCTCAGAGCACAACAACAGTGAAAGTATAGAAATCTTGGACGGAGTTTGATTCAACTGATCTACAATCTTGTAGTCACTCTTCTTGATTATTTTCATAAACTCCTCCACGTCCTTCTCAAATGACCCCTCGGGCGCTTCCTTCTGGACAGGTTCTTCCTCAACCACGGCTTGCTTACCCTTTGCTCTGGCGAGAGCCTCAGCATTATTGTCCCTCAAAGGCTGCGGTGCGAACAGACGACCGCTTCTGGTAAAACCTCCTGGACCCCTACATTATCCACAGCCGGACCAACAGTTGCAGGAACTCTATTCGGTAAACCAATTGTCACTGGAGTTTGATTCACTGGTCTTGTCTGACTTTCAGCCCTTCTGTAACTGCGGTGAGCATTATCATACTTCCACGGCACGGCTACTATTCTCAACAGCCCTCCTCCAGACGCGGCGATAGTAGTTGGAGCACTGATGGTTACAGGCACGGAAATGGTAACTGGGGTACCATTTGCTGCAGGTGCACTAACGACCCTTTGTCCACGTCCTTCAGACGGTTTAAAGTAAATGGTGATAGTTGACACTGTTCCACGATCTTTTACAGCCCTACTGAATTGCAAACAACCCTCATCCATCATACCCTGGATACCGGCCCTTAACTGGTCGCAACCATTCTCAGATTCTGCACAGCCCAAACAATCTCATCACAACCCGAGTAGACACCCCCATTCAGCAGACGGCCCTTCACAACTAGCAGAGAAGTCTGAACATCATCAACATTAACAACCAGATCTTCAGTCTCCTTCCCCTCAATATTGTTCACTCTATGCCCACCATGCTGAGGCATAGGGTTGTTTACGACGTTAGGCACTGGAGCGAAGTTGATTGCCTTGGCATCGATCAAATCTTGGACCTTGTGCTGGAGAGCCCGACACTTCTCAGTATGATGCCCTGGTGCCCCAGAGTGAAAGTCACAACGGACGTTGGCGTCGTACCCAGGAGGCAATACTGTAGGCGGAGCCATTGTACGCAACTCAACCATCCCCAACCTGAGTAATTCGGGCAGCAGCTCGGCGTACGACATGGGTAGAGAATCAAAACGTCGATCAGGCATCTTTTGTCTGGGCTGATACGGACGTTGTTGTTGTTGTTGTTGCGGTTGTTGAACTCTTTGTTGTTGTTGTTGACGAGGTTGAGGTGCCAGAATGGTCACTGCAGCAGCTTGACGGTATTCACTTCTGTTCTGATCTCTGCGGTGTTGAACAGCATTAGTTTCACCCTCTCTTCGACGAGGTGCCCCAGCAAATGGCTTCTTAGAAGAAGAGGAACCAGCATCTTGGATCTTCCCAGTTTTAATCAAGCTCTCAGTCCTCTCTCCACAAATGACAACATCAGAAAAACTACCAAATGGGCAGCTCCCCATCCGGTCCATAAACACACCTTGAAGAGTACCGATAAACATATCTGTCAACTCCCTCTCCAGCATAGGGGGTTGAACTCTAGCAGCCAGTTCACGCCACCTCTGGGCGTACTCCTTGAAGCTCTCATTGGATTTCTGACATAGACTCTGCAGCTGAGTCCGGCTAGGTGCCATGTCCATGTTGTGTTTGATTGCCTCAAAAGGCCTCACCCAGATCCCTCCAGCATCGGATCGACTCTCTCTTTAATTCCATGTACCAGTCCAAAGAGCCCCAGATAGACTATCTTGGAAAAAAAAATACATACATCTTTTCATCATCAGTATACGCAGAGATTTTTCGATAATAAGCCTGCACATGGGTGCGAGGGCAAGAAGTACCGTTGTATTTATCGAAGGACGGTGCTTTGAACTTGTGAGGGATTCTCAAACCTTCAACCAATCCCATATTAGTAACATCAAAACCAAGGAATTTGACATCCATAGCACGGATCTTCTCAGCAAGAGCCTCAACTGCGGTCTCTCCTCTCAACCCTTCCCAGAACGTCTTCGTCTTCACTGAGCAGAGAGACATATCTCTTGTCTGTCAACAATCGAGCAGGATTACGGGCCGGGGCACGGACTGCTCTGGCATTAGCGGCATCTGGAACAATAGGTGACCGTTGAATTCGAATACCCCCCAACTCACACCTACAGCATAGTTGTTGATGGGTACAGCAGCAACAACATGTTATCATTGACCGGGCCTCCCCTGGCGGAGCATGGTTGACCGGTGGAATTGCAGCCTCTTGTCTCTGAACCATGGCTCGAAGTTCTTCTTGACCTTGTGCAACCCCTTGCATCATATTCATAAACTGGGCCATGTTAGCCTTCATCTCATCCAACTCAGCTTGAACTTGATCCATACCTCTCTGTTGATTCAGTCTTGTTGAGTAGCGGTGCGGACGTTGATCAGCTATCCTGCCTGAACAGGAACCAAGAGTGAGAAGTCACGACCAAGAACACCTGTTATGCAAAATGATATGAGTATGATGCTAATGATGCGTATGATGCACATGATATGCTCATTTCTCAGGCATTCAAAGAGCCTGACCATCCTGAAAAGATGGCAACCTGCAGCAACAAGAGAACAAACAGATACAAGGAAAATGAGAACAACAGGGAAATACTGACAACCTTATCCATACATAAGGGTAAAAAGGTCAATACCACCGAGTCAACAGAAAATTCGCATAAACAGAGTACAAAGAAATGAATCCCATCCAACAAGCCTGGGGGTGATTCTCAACAATGAAGATCCAAAGACGGAGTACAAACAAATGAATCCCATCCAACAAGCCTGGAGGTGATTCTCCAACAAAACACAAGCAAAGATACAAACTAAGACAGACGGTCTTCTGGAATGAGGGTCTTCAGGTAATGGCACTGGTCTATCAACAGTGTGCATTCTGAACATTCTGGTAGAGGGGTAATCTTCTCCTTCAACTGTCTTCTAAGCTCTAAGACTTCTCCTCCAAGATAGTCTCTGATGCCTGTCTCAAGTCTACCTCCTTCTTCAACTGGCGTCTTTATCTCTGAGTTGCTTCTCCAAGTCTCTGATCTTCTTCTGATAGCTGGCCTCAACTCTCTGCAGCCTCAGGCACTCCGGTGTTCTGCATCTAACATGCTCTCCATCCTCGTAGGATCTCTTCTTGTTCCTTGCTCTGCTGGCATCTCTCCTGCACTCCCTGAGTTGATGGGCCAAGTGCAACCTATCAGTTTGGCTTTGTACGCTCCATCTGGGTATCTTGCTCCTTCCCTCTCAAACGGCGATTCTCCATCAGGGCTTGCTTGTAGTGCTCCGCAGGCACACTCTCAGCAAGGATCAAAGGTGGTTGCTCCTGCAACGGCTCCATCCTATCGTAGGGTAACAACAAAGTTTCTACTCTCTCCTTGACCCAATCAGTGTAATCGGGCATAGCAACGGCAAACTTCTTCCCTAAGACAGATCCATCCTTCACACCAATAGACTTCCAAGCTTTCCCTATCTGCTCCAATCTAGCCGGGTCACTCTGCTTCTCAAAATACACACTTTCAGCTACCTCAGCCTCAAGTGGTCTTCCCTTCATCACAAACCCCAACTGGCGAAGAGAAAGAACCGGGTTGTAATTGATGCAACCCCTTAGTCCCCTACGTGGCACATTACGGAATCCTCCACAGCTCATAATGACGTTACGCACATCCATCCGGTAAGATTGCCACTGATATCATAGGAGGTAAGAGACATAACCCTCTGAGTCCACTTATGCGTGCTCTGAGCATCCACAAAAGGTCCACTGACTGGCAGAAGAGACAAGAACCATCTGAGCAAAAGCGGGAGAACACCTGATAGCCCCACCCTTACCATGCCTACTGTGAATAGCATAGTAAGTGTCAGCCAACAGAGTAGGAACTGGATTTCCTCCAATGAAAATACTGACTGCAGCATAGTCAACAAAATTGGGATACTCGGAAACAGGACGATCCCATAGATCATGACGGCCAACTGAGCATGAAAGGCTTCCCAACTTCCCTTCTCTGCTTCTTCTCTAGCTACCCTCAACAGAAACTTCAAAGGCAATCCTACAACATCCCCACTGGACTTCCAACTATCACTGACTTCCTTGATACCCAAATGGAGAGCTCTGGCAACAACTCTGAAATCAACCTCCTTGGGCACATCCAAGAAAGGAACCTGATACCGGACCGGGACACTCAGCAGAATGGAGTACTCCTCAAGAGTAGGCGCTAACTGATAATCTTGAAAGGTGAAACAATGAAGCTCTGGGTCGTAGAACTGTAGAAGAGTCTGCAACGGCACCGGATCGACTACCATCTTTAACAGTGTCAGAATATCTCCATACTGGTCAACAAACCCCTTCTGGTTACCACTGGTCATAAGGTTGCTCAACTCAATCAGAGACGTCAAAGGTTCACGGTGAAAGCTGTAGGAACAAGTCTTCCGCTTCAACTCTGGGACTGTTGCCATCTCTATCAGTGAACAAGCTCTGGAATGTACCTGAGAAATGATATGCATGCAGGGATTAGTTTTTTTTTTTTTTTTTTTTTTTCCCCTTTTTTTTTTTTTTGTATCTTTTTTATTGCGTTTCTTTTGAAAATAAATATGCTATGATGCAAATGATGCAGACACGACTGGTTGGCTGTGTCTCTCAGAACACAGGATCAAAGCTTCGGCTTGAACTCGGAACCACAAATTCATCTGAGACCCCAAAATTCTGAACCAATAGTCACCAACAGGATCACAAGTCACCAAAAGTCACCAACAAGTCACCAACTGTACCTGTAATAATGATCATTCCCTCCCCACTCACGGGTGTCATCTAGGCCAGGGTAAGGTCGAGAGAAACGCAACATAAATAACCTTTCGCAGAACATCATCATATACACACCCGAAGTATGTAACGATAATGTCCCACCAGGGTCTGAACTGCTCGTGATATCAATGTTCCGCTAAGTGGCGCAATACCACCCGCTTCCCATGAATCACTCTATTCCTAAGTATCCTAGATTTCACTCATGGCCTGGGTATTGGGCCTTTTACCTCAAGTAACTCCCACCCCAACAGAGAGAAACAGACAACCAGCCAGGTGAACAGATGAATATGAATGCAAACATCAATGCAAACAATAGATGCAAACAGTAAATGCAAATATTACAATGAATGCAATAAATAACAGCACAAAAAGCAACCAATCCTAACTACTAGAGAGCGCTAGGAGAGACTCGCTTAGGGAAGATGGACCAGCACAGGTCAACTTCTCTGTATCCCCCAGCAGAGTCGCCAGCTGTCGCATCACGCGAAAAACCGGCGGGAAAACAAGAACAACAGAGCCGCCACCGTGCGTTATTTATCCAAAAGAGGGAAAGGAAACGCTCAGAGTAAACCTGGGAAAAAGCATGGTCTCGCGACCAAAGAGAATGGGATCGGGAGTCGGTTATGCGAAGGGAAGGTATTAGCACACCCTACGCATCCGTCGTACTCGACGGGATCCACGCACAAAAGGAAGGAAAATGGTTGCTAAAACACTGCTCAAACACACACACACTGGCTGAAAGAGACACAGGAAAACAAACAAAACTGACTCGGCAGGATATCGCGCACTGGGCCTACTTAGTCTATCAGGCATAGACATCAGAGTCAAAGTAGTCGGACGGGGGAGGACATTCTCTCTAGAGAAACGCATACTCGTGAGATGATCCTAGCAACGTATCTCTGGACGAAGGGAATCAGAGCATTCGTAGCTCGGCTGACACGCACCCAGACAAACAAAGGCAAAGGCAAACATGGAGCCGAATGCCAATCACTGGACTTACATCAGCATCCGAACCAAACACACGCACACTGGAACCCAAATGCCACTCGATGGACTTACATCAGCTTCCAAGCACACAACAACAACACAGAGGGGTTGAAGACAAAAGTGTAAAAAAGAAAAAAGGGCGCCCGGAGAGATCAGCTCATCTCCTGCCTACGTACCTCATCTGGTATGAGGATCAGGGCGACGTAGTTCCCCTACAGAGGGATAAAGGATTAGCCTAACCAGATAACAGAGGGAGACACAACTAGGGAGACTACGACTCGAGCCTAGATGTTATCATGCAAAATCATCCCTAAGTTAAGGTTTCTAGCTAACTGGCACAGGGAGCCAGCCTATCCTAATCATGACTTGCACAGAAGCCCCACACACACACTTAACTTGCACAGGAAGCAAGCCAAGCAAAACCTAACTTGCACAGGAAGCAAGTCAAACAAACCTAACTTGCACAGGAAGCAAGTCAAACAAACCTAACTTGCACAGGAAGCAGTCAACAATCCTAACTTGCACAGGAAGCAAGTTAACAATCCACGCACAGATAGCACACACTATACACAAGCAAGTGGCTCAAACAAGGGTTAGGTTTTAGTCGAGGGGTCATATCAACCTCACAAACAAACCTCTGGAACTGGGTGAATGTGCTCTTAACCTTGCCATTGAGAGACTAAGGTGAAGCAGATGAAAGGTGAGTGAAGATAAGACTTCACAGCTCTTATCCCTGGCCTGGGAGAGCTTAAGACAAGAGTGGTGGGTTCAGAAAGTGGGAACCCTTCTACACATTTGAAACTGACTCAACTGTACAATGTACAAGATCTTGGGTTTGTATCTGCAATGCATCAACACAGTGGTGTGAGCAAAGCAGATGACACACTGAATAGCAGGGGATAGGTTGCTTATCCCTTGGGTTCTGCCAATTGCCTCTTCACTTAGGAGGGACTTTGACTCTATGCAAGGACAAAATTAAACATCCACAAACATTGCCTCTTAAGGAGGACTTCAGACAGTTGCCTGGCCAGTAACAGGCCAGGTCTTCCAGACTACATGAAGTTAGGAGGTTACCTCAATGCAAATTGCTTATACAAGCAAAGCAAAGCAAAAAGTTCACAAGGAACTAAGCAACTAAAAGCCTGAAACAGTCAAGCAGATGTTAGTATGCAACTTCAAACAAAGCAAAAGAAACAGAGGTCAACAGTAATTAGAGGCAATGGATGTGCAAGGCACAAGGCTTAAGGCATGTGAGCCAAGCCACCTACAAACAAACAAGTTAGACAATGATTTTAAGCAAGCTCAATCAAAAAGAACTGGTCTCAATGGTCATTTGATGGTCAACCTGAAAACACAAGCTCAAAGGTGAGTAACAGGACCACTAGGACAAGCCTAGGGTCAAAAAGAATGGAAAGTCAAAACAGCAAAGGGCAAGCATCCAAAATCATGTTCAAACCATTAAGAAACACAACCAATTGGGTTCACATTCATATCAATCATCATCATCATTTCATGAACCATTTAGGTCAAGTATAGCAAACAGAAGATAGGAGTCAACAGAAAGACTTAACTCAAAAGCAATCTTAAACATTTCCAAAAATCACCAAATAAATCATGATCAACCACAACCCATAGCATGGTAAGCATGTCAAATTTCATCTCATTTGGACAAGTGGAAGGCAGTCAATGAAAATCAGAAAGTCAAAGCAATTTTGAACATGCTCAAAGAAGTCAACCAAACATACATCAACTTGAAAATTCATAAATCAGGGATGGATATGATAAATGAATGGGACTAAAACCATGGCAAAGATGAGGATGCCTAGTTATCTCATGTAAAATTTCATGTTCCATCCAATAAAGTATGAGAATTTCACAAATGAAAGGGAACAAGTGTCACAAAAAGTCACATATGACCAAACAGGGGAGAAAATCTCAAAAAATTAGGAAATGCCACAAATAATTCCAAGAAAATTCACATGTAAACTAGACATACAAGAGTAGGTGCATGCAAAAAATCAGATCAATGGAGGTCAAGAAGCATGGTATCAAAAATCATGAATTGCATATCAATGGTGTGACACAAATTGTCACACCCTAATTCAAAAAATCATAACTCACAAACCACAAATGATAAATTCACAAACTCTACACCAAAATCACCATGAGTGTGTCTAGTTTAAGCACACAAAAATTTGGGAGCCATTGGATAAGTATCACCATTTCACAAACGTTTTGGCAAAGTGTACAAATTTGCATACATGTCACAAACCCTAATACCAATCAAAATCCATTGACCACAAAATTCTGGAAAAATTATGGTAAAAAGTAGAGATCATGATGAACACAACACAAAAAATCCCATTAAATTTGGATCAAAATTGGATGAATTATGAATTTTAGAAGTTGGAGTTACAAATGAAATAAAATAACATGATTTAATGGTTTATTAGGGCATGGTGGCATTTTTGTAATCTTTGCGCCACTAACTTAAACACATCGTTTTGGCCCAGGAAATAGGAAATGAAATATTCTCATTGGCTCGTGGAAGCTACAGCCATGCATACGTGAAAAAGGAGGAAAAATCTGGGCATGGCTTTGGGAATTAGGGTTTGTCACGCGCACATGATCATCATCTTCAATCAAGTTCAAAAAATAAACTTTCCAGAATGCCAATTGAGGTACCCAATCGATCCAGCCAAGCATCCTCATTAACATTCTAACATTTGTTTTCAGAAAATCTAATAACAACAAAGAAATAAGCACAAAACATAAATGACCAACAAACTTGAATTCAGTGTAACTTTCTCAATAATCAACCAACCCACGATTCAAAGAGCAGAAGAACCAGCAAAGCAAGCTCTACACAAAGCCTATCATTATTTCAAGAAATGAGATGTTCGAATCCTTACTTGTTTTTGAAGAAAGAAGTGAAGCAGTTGTTGTTTGGTGATTTAATGGTGAAACAGATGTACCATGGACCTTCAAATGATGGTTGGTGAAGTGCTTTAAGCTTGCAACAACTTGGAATGGATGCACACGAGTTCTGCCGTTAATGATGCTGAAAAAAGACAGTGGTGTGAAGGCTGTTACAGATGGAAAATGATGCTTGCCATGAGTCTAAAATGATGCTTGGATGGTGAGAACACAATAGCCAGGCTCAGTTTTTGGAAGTTCTTGGACAGACTTTTGAAATGCAACAGCAAGGTGAAATTTTGAGAGGTGTTCTGTGTGCAATGTTGGCTGCTACTGGTTCAAATGCCGCTTGGATAGTCTTTAAGGCAAGGCAAGGCTTGGTCCTTTTGAAGTTTGGACAGATTTTGAAAAATGAAGAAATCATGGTCTTGAGAGAATGAGTTTTTTTGTGTTTTTTAGGCTGCAACTTAAGATTCACATTTGACAGAAATCTCTTCTACCTCTGCTGTTGGATGTTGCTTTTGTGGTAAGGCAATGCCTTGTAACTTTTGAGTTTTGACAGATTTTGTGTAAATGCCAAGATGTGGTTTTTAGAGAATGAAGTTCTGTTTAGACCAAGTGGTTTTGTGTGTTAGATGGCTGCAATTAGTGGTTCCAAAATGATGAATGGATAGTGAAACATCAATGCAAGGCTTAGGTTCTTTGGAAGTTCTTGACTGTTTTGGAAAAAATGCTAGAATGAGTTTTTGAGCCAATGAGAGAGAACCAGTTTTGTCTGCTATCCAAGGTGACTTGTGGCTGCTCCTACTGGTTTTTCATGACAGAAAATGATGTTGAATTCTGCTATGTGATGGTACAAAGTATGGTTTATGGAAGTATGGGTGGGAGTGTTGCAAATTGTACCCTTTCCAAGTTTCAAGCAAGCAAGGAAGGCCTCTTTTTTTTTGTTGGTTTTAGGCTGTAGCTGGTTTTCCATGACAGAAACTGAGCTTCTAAAATTCTGTTTTAGAGTACAAAGCATGGCTTATGAAAGTATGGAGTAGAATGGGTGAAATTGTACTTTTGGCCAAATTCCAAGCAAGTTAAGCATGGCCATGTGTACTGCATAATTTGACTTGGCAAACATATTTTAAATGACATTTCTGAACATATTCCAATGGCCAAGTGGTTTAAAGAATGCTAAATCAAAAAGTCAACCCTGGTCAAACTTGAATTAAAATGAGACAAGTCAAAAAATGCCATTTTGATTGGTAATGTTTTGGCTCATGAAATTTATATTTTGGAAGAGGAGATGAAATGTGACTTGTAGGAAAAAACCCCACCCAAATTGGCCAAATGGTTTGGGAGATATGGCCTTTTGAAGTTCAAGAATTTTGAAATCGATTCGATCATAACTTGCCCAACCACACATGGGAATTAAGAGTTCTTGGACTTTTTGGAATGGGAGAACAAGATCTTCAACTTTCATGTGGCAAAAGTTCATTTGAAGCTTGTATCATGATGTAAGTTTGAGGATCAAGACTTTCCATTTATGGCAAGTTTCAGTTACAGGTCCAGTTTCCATTTTTGGAAACTTCTGATTTGGCTTCAAATTCTTCCATGATGGTGTTTGACATAGATATGAGGCCTATTTGGTCATGAATGAGACCTCTCAAACCAATTTCCATCATCAAATCACTGATTAAATGGACAGTTGACCAACAGTTGACTTTTCTAGGGTTTTGGATGACTGAACCTCTTCTGATGAATTCCAAACCCCAATTCCTTAAGAACTTGACTTCAAATGATGTCCCAAGACATTGAACCCTTGATTAATGAGCATGGTGCCCAAATTCCACAAGAATGGCCACCATCCACTGCTTTGACTGACTGTTGACTGTCTAGGTTTTTTGCTTGACTGTGCATGAACTGATGACTTCTGAACATCCAATCCTTGACCAAAACACTTCAAATGGACCCCCAGTCCGTGAACTTGATGGACAAACCCTAGGGCCTTGGCTCCTTGAGAAATGCACTTACTTGCCTGGTTGACTGATCTCCTGATCAGTTTGACCTAATTTCTGATTGGCTTGCACTTGAGGCAACTGGGACAATGCAATGCTATGCAGTGGACCATGTTATGCTATGAGCTAATATGAAAATGTATGTACATAGGATAGGTGCAAATTTGAGGTGCTACACTAACCCTTCAGCTCTACCAGGATTTCACATCCTAAGGAAAGGCTGTTTCCATGATGTCAAGATTGCTGCCACTTGTTCTTGACTCCACAGTGGCATAAGCTAATGCACTTCTTACTAGATCAGAAATAAACTGATCCAAGTAACCACCATCAAGACTATGATGTCTTCTTCTGCTTGTACATACCAAGGCTGAATCAAGTTTCTTGCCAGGAAACCTTTCAGAGATCATATGCTTTTGCTGCCACCAAAGAGATAGATCCTACGCCAATGTACTATCCTCCTGTGATTCTGCACAGGGTCTTGAAGAAGTGATGTTCCAACATCTTTAAGAACATCCGTTATCTTGAGCTCCAAGGATAATCAATTACACACTTGTACTTGGCACAAGTAGACATTGATCTTAAATCCTTTCCCAATTTTCCTTTCAGATACTTCCACATAAGAATACGTTGAAAGTATCTTCTTGTGTCAACATCTTCTGCTTGCAAGCACCTAGACAATTTTGAAAGTCTTCCAGTAAATTCACCCTTAGGAATGAGAGAGATGAATTCTTCCTTGCAAATGTGTCACACAACCACCAGAACCATGTGACACAGGTCAACAGCCAACCAGACCCTAGGCTGACCAGACTTGAGGAGGTTAACCAAAACTCCCCTCAAATTAACAATCATGGATACTCACACCAATATCCATGCATTGTACACATAGGTCTCAACATGACATACACTATCCTTTCCAGTGGCAACTAACTCCTCCACTCACACCAATCAGACTTCAACTGACCATAAGTACAATGAGACAAACAACACCAGTCAATAGTAGATATGCATTGCCAGAGATATTACCTCAACCAACCACTGAATCTTCATATTCTCACTCCTAGTAAGAACTGCCACTTCTGAACGTGGTGTTTGAATACCAAGATTCATGGGTATAAAACCCCTTAAATGATATCACAGTCAGGTTACCCATTATTGACTGCCAACATCCAGGAGACTTGTCTTCCAACACCCATAGTACTTCAGGGAACAACTATCAACCCTGATCAAACTGCAGGGAGATGCCTAACAGCAGGGAGATTGCACAATGTCACATCTCAACCAGCTCAACTTCTAGGGTGACCTTCTTGAGCACACACCCAGTTGGACCTGCTCTTGTCAACTTAGCACACACAGATGGTCTCCTCTTCCAGGTGGAGGAGGATTCCAAACAGAATATATCCCAGTGTTTGGACCATAAAAACATCTGCTCTTCAACCAGTAGCTGCATACTTGTGAACAACATGTGTCTAACATCACATAGAACATTGGTTCCACGTCCTTGGAACAACCCTTCCTTGAAGGTCTTCAAGGTCTTCATATACACTACTCAAAGAGTAAGAGAATCAGTGATTAAGTAACTCTTACCATCCTGAAGTGAGAAGTCATGATGAGTGGACTTGAGGAGACAAGTGTCTTTGACATCTTTAGTAGATTATGATGAGATCTTGAACACAGCAGCCTTTCATCCACATGAGGGGAACTACATCAGAGTTTGAGTTTTGCCATGTATTTGCAGCGGAAATCATAATACAACTCAACCTAATGAACACACACTTCACCAGATTGGCCTCCAAGACCATACCAGGTTTGAATGTGATTTAGTACTGGCACAGCGTCCCACACACAGGCCAATTGCCAACCTCCAGAGACAGGTACACACCATTCCTGTCATGAAACAGTCCATCCACCTACTTCAAGGGACCTTCACAGGGAATTACAGAACCTTACACAGGTTCCAGCAGCAGTACTAACATAATCCTTGCCAGCACCAGAAAGTATCACCCATGGATCTCATCCAGAGACAGAACAGGATGCCTGCTACTGATACCAATTGAAATTCTGGTGTAGTCAGTATTCAGATGTTCTCCCACTCCAAGTTATTACATCTGATCTAACATTGTACCTATTTACAGCAAGACAGTTATTACCTCTGTACTAAGTGTGCACCTTTTCACAGTGTCACGACCTCTCCTTCTATGTCATCCTAGAATGGGAGGGACACCTAGTTATGTGCACCTTATCATTCACTCTGTTGTTTTCCTACACAGAATCAGCAAGATGTCTCAATCTGTTTTTGGACATTATCTGTTACATTGTTTCCAGTTGTTGGTCATGTACTTGTATTTCCTAAATAAAGGTTGTAAAAGTCGAACAAACTAATCTCCCACTTATTAAGGAGACTAACAAATAGATTATTTGCCAGGTTCATTAATCGTAGCTTAGTTGTTAGTTTCTAGATTTTAGATCAGCTGGTGGATTCTGAAGAATAGCCTGAGGAAAAATCCTGAGAACAAAAAAACTAACCATCCAACCAATTTAGCATATGCGTCAGGAGTGAAGTCACAACATTCCGTTTGACATCCAAGTCCAGAACCATATGCTAAGTCTGCTTGGTTCTGAAAACAGACTGTGCTAAATGTGGTTGTACTTTAAAAGACCAACCAGTCCTACTTCAGTATCAGCTTATGGAAGAACTGTCAAGACAATCCAGTTTGACAGTTCACAATGATCTTGTTGGCCAGGTCTGTTGTGCTTTTGAACTCCAGCCTCACTACATACTGAACTGAAATCATCAGCTTATTAAGCAGTATGTGCTGTTGTTGATGAATGTCAAAACATTCTGATTGACATTCCAACAGAGGGCTATGTATCAGGTATGCGATTATCTTGATGAACAGATTGGAATACATGGGCTTAGTTAGGGCAGACATGATTATATCATACAAAAGGAAAACAAACCCAAGGAAATTGTTAACCCAGTTCAGTCCAACATGACCTACATCGGGGGGCTACCAAGCCAGGAAGAAGAAGAACACTATTAGCAGTATCAATCAGAGTTAAACTCACCCGTT